>NW_027469756.1:0-68449 GCF_051020765.1 Lasioglossum baleicum | reverse complement strand
CTTCATACCAATTGGACACGTTCTCAAACGGTTTGACACCATACTTTAGAATTCAAAACGAGAGTTAAGGTGTCAATTTCCAATACTCATCAGTAGATTTACTCCTGAATACCGGGTTTGTCTCTTCGAATCACAGAACAGGTGAAGCTACTGACTACGCTGTGCGACCCTCAATGTATCTGATAACGTTATCGATCGGTTTGACACTCGATCTTCTAATTCATACATGGAAAAGATGCTGCCCGTCTGCTAAAATGTCTCCTAATTGGTTCCGCGAGCACTAAGTATGACATTCCCTACAGCGGGTTTGATTCTAGGAAGGAAAGGTGTCTCGTAAGGTATATGACGTAATATTAATTGCTAACGTTCTCTAGTGGTTTGACGCTGTACCTTAATATTCATATAGTGAGTTGAAGTGTTGATTGCGAATACAGCTCAGCGAATTTTCTCCTGGAATACCTGATTTGCCTCTCGGAATCACAGGATAGCTGCAGCTATTGACTCAGTTGTGCCACCTTCAAATGAGGTGACAACGTTCGTTTGACACTCGATCTAGTTATTCATTCATGTAATTAAGGATGCCGCAATTAAAATGTATACCTATTTGTTTCTCTGAACACGAAGCAACATACAGCCTGCTGCCAGTTATGTCCTCGGAACGTAAGGTAATCTGTGAAAAGAATGACTTTATAACTACCTGTAATGTTCACCGGCGGTTTGGCTCTGTACTTTAATAATCATGCGGTGAATTAATGTTTCTATCGCCAATACTGCTCAGCGGTTTTACTCCTGGAATACCGGGCTTGACTATACCGAATCACAGGGTAGCTGAACCTGTTGACTCAGGCGTTCGACGTCCAAACAAGGTGATAACGTTCTCGAATGTTTTGACACTAGATCTTCTAATTCATACATGAAATTACGGTGCTCGTCTCTAAAATGTATACTAATTTATATCTCTGATCGCGAATTTATACTGTCGAGACAGCGGATTAGGTTCTCGGTAGGTAAGACCATCGGTAAATCCTTTTGACTTTATATCAATTGGACACGTTCTCAAACGGTTTGACACCCTACTTTTGAATTCAAAACGAGAATTACGATGTCAGTTTCCAATATTCATCAGTGGATTTACTACAGGATTACCCTGGTTTGACTTTCCGAATCACAGGATATGTGAAGCTATTGACTTAGCCGTACGAATCTCAAATAAGGTGGTAACGTTCTCGAACTCTTTGACCCTCGGTGATGATATTTGTACACAAGCATGTGTTGTCCGTCCTCTAAATGCCAACTAATCTGTTTCTGTTTGCATGAGCAGAACGCTCGTTACACCAGGATTGGGTATCGGACGGACAGGTTTTCAAAAAAGGCATGACTCTATACGAATTGGTAATGTTCTCCAACGGTTTGACTCCCTACATAAATATTCAGCCCGTGAATTAAGGGTGTCAATTGCCTATACTGTTCAGCGGATTTACTCGTTAAAATGCGGAGTGGACACTCGGAATTACAGGATAGGTGAAGCTATACTGTGCTCGAACGGTGTGACAATTGATCTTCTAACTCATACGTGAAGTTAAGTTGCCAGTTACGAAAATGTATACTAATTTTTATATCCGATTACGAAGATATACTATTGATATCGCGGGTTAGGTACTCGGAGGTTATGGACTTTGGTCAAACTTTTTCATTATACCATTATGCAAAGTTCTACAAAGGTTGGACTGTGTACCTTAATATTCAAACCGTGAATTGACATGTCCACTGCCTGCATTCTTCAACGTATTTACCTTCGGATTACATGGTGTGGCTCTCGGCATCACAGGATGGGTGAAGGTATCAACATATCTGATCGACTCTCAAAGAGGGTGGCAACGTTCTCAAACGCTTTGACTGTAGATATTGATATTTATACAAAAAAATATGGTGTCCGAGTACTAAAATGTCTTCATATTTGTTTCCGTGAGGAACAAACGGGACACTACAGCGTGCTAGGTTCTATGAACGTAAAGTATTCGGTAAAAAGAAGAACTGAATACGAATTGGTAATGTTCGCCGACGGTTTGACACCCTATTTTTATAATCATACAGTGAATTATGGTATCAATTGCCAATACTGTTCAGCGGACTTTCTCGTGGAATACCTGGCGTAGCTCTAGGAATTCCAGGTTGGGTGAAGCTATTAATGTCGCCGTTAGTGCTCGCGGAAGGTGGTAGCTTTCTCGAAAATTTGGACCATCCATGTTCTTATCCATAACACAATTAAGGTCCCGTCACTAAAATGTTTACTAACGCGCATCCCTAAATATGTAGCAATTCTTTCGATACGGTAGGTTAGCTTCTCGTTCGATAAGCCTTCCCTGAAAAGTTTGACTTTATAACAATTAGTAGCGTTCTCATACAGTGTGTCGCTCAATTTTATTATTCTCTCGGCGAATTATGGTGTGTATTGCCAATACTGTACAGGGGATTTACTCCCTGAATACCTGCATGGATACTCGAAATCGCAAAATACGTAACACTATTGACATAACCGTACATCTCTCAAAGAAGGGGTGAACGTACTCGACCGGTTGACCCTGGGTCTTTCAATTCATACTCGAAGTTGAGGTACCGCCACTGAAAGGAAGTATAGTTTCTGTCTATAAACACGAAGTTATACTCTCGGTACGGCGTGGTAGTTTCGCGGCAGGTGCGGCGTTCGGTGAAATGTTAATCTCTATACCAATATGTAAATTTGTACTCTCTACTTTACAACCCATAGCGGGAAGTAGGCATTTTAATGCCTATACTGACAAGCGGATATACACCGGAATAACTGGTTGGACTCTCGGTATCTCAGGACAGTTGAAGATATTGACGTCGGTGTGCCACTCTCAATGGAGGTGGTTACGTTCTCGAACGATTTGACCTTCGATTCTGCAACTGAAAGACGAAAACATGTGTCCCTTCGCTAAAGTGTGTACTAATATTTTTCCGTGAACACAAAGCTAGACACTCCCTGTGGCGGGTTTGGTACTCTGAGGGTATCGTATCAGTTAAAAATTTTAAATGCATACAAATAGGTAGCGTCCTACAACGGTTTCACAATGTATATTAAAATTTATTCCGTGAATTAGGGTGTGTAATGCATATGCTGTACAGGGGATTTATTCCCGGAATACGTGGTCTGACTCTCGGTATGGAAGGAAAGGTGAAGCAACTGAATTAAATACTCAAATCAGGTGTGGACCGTTCTTGATCGGTTTGACAACCCGATCTTCTAATTCATGCATGAAATTAGGCTTCCGTCACTGAAATGAAGACCAATTTCTTTCTCTGAATACGAACTTATACCCTCGATGAAGCGGGTGAAAAATCGCGGACGGTACGACCTAGTGTAGAACGTTTGACTCTATATCATTTGTGAATGTTGTCAAACGGTTTGAGTCTGTACATTAGCTTAAAGCCGAGAACTAAGGTGTATGTTGTCAATAGTCTTCAGCGGATATGCTGCTGGTATACCTTGACTGACTCTCCGAATCGTAGGATAGGTGAAGTTATTGTGTTATATGTGCCTTTTCACGAAAAAGGTGGTAACTTTCTCGATCAGTTTGACCCTCGATATTCTAATTCATGCATGAAAATAAGGTGCTCGTGACTATGCTGTATAGTAATTCGTTTGACTCTGGGCATGATAGTACGGGGCAGCTATTGACTTAACTGTGCCATCCTTAAAGACGGTGGGCACGTAATCGATTGGTTTGGCACCTGATTTTCTAATTCATACATGAAATTGTGATGCCCATCACTAAAATGTGTTCTGATGTCTCTTGAAGGCGGGATAGCTTCTCGGAAGGTATATCTTTCGGTAAGAGGGTTGCATCTACCCAGTGTGTACCGTTTTACAAAGTGTTGTGGGTCTGCTTTAAAAATCATACCGTTAATTAAAGTGTTTATTGCGAATACGCATCAGCAGATTTACCCTCGGGTAACAGATTTGTCTCTCGGAATCACAGGATAGGTGCAGCTATAGCCTTGCCACTTCGAATCTCAGACATGTTGGCAACATTCTCGAACGGTTTGAACCTGGATCTCCTAATTCATACATGAAACTGAGGTGCCGCCACTAAATTGTGTACTAATGTGTTTCCTAAACACATAGCTATACTCTTCGATACGGCGGCATAGCTTCTCCGACGGAAAAGCATTCGGTCGAACGTTTGACTTTATAGCAATTTGTATCGTTCTCACACGGTGTGACGCTCAATGTTAATATTCACTCCGCGAATTAAGATACCAACTGCCAATGCTCTACAGCCAATTTACTCCCGGAATACGGGTTAGACTCCTGAAATCGCAGGGTATGTGAAACTACCGACTTAGCCGCTTGTCTCTCAAAGGAGGTGTTAACGTTCTCGAACGGTTTGGCCCTGGATCTCTTAATTCACACCTGAAGTTAAGGTGCTCGTCGCTAAAATGTATACTAGTTCGTACCTCTGAACACGGTGTTATACTCCGATACAGCGAGGCAGGTTTCGGAGGGTATGGTATTCTGCAAGAATTTTGACAGCTACACATATAGGTAATGTTCTATTGTATGTTCTCTTGACGGTCTGCTTTTAATATTCCACACGTGAATTCAGTTGCCTATTGCCCATACAGTTCCGCGGATTTACTTCCGGAATACCTGGCTTGCTTCTCCGGCCACAGGATACGTGCAGCCATTGCCATAGTGCTTCGACTCCCAGAGAAGGCGGTACCATTTTCTGACGGTTTGCCTCTCGATTTTGATATTTGTACATGAAAATGAGCTGTACGGCAGCAAAAATGACTACTAGATTGATTCCGTGAACAATAAGTAAGACACTCGCTACAGCTGTTTAGGTTCCCTTATGGTACGGTATTCGGGAAGAATACAGACTTTATACGAGTAGGTAAATTTCCCGACGGTTTGACCCCTTACTTCAATATTTATACCCTGAATTATGGTGTATCTTGCAAAATCATTCAGCGGTTTTACTATCAGAATACCTGCATTGCCCCTCCGAATCACACGGTCGATAAAGCTATTGTCTTAGCCGTTCGACTCCCAAGAATGATGACAACATTCTCGATCTGTTTCACAATCGATTTTCTAATTACTACATAAAGATATGGCACCTGTTACTGAAATGAATACTAATTTCCTTCTCTGAACACGAAGCTATACTCTCGTGCCAGCGGGATACGTTCCCGAGAGTAAGGGTCTTCGGTAACACGTTTCACTTTATACCTATTGGTAACGCACTCAAACAGTTTAACACTACCTTAATATTCATTCTCGAATGAAGGTGTCCATTAGAAATAGTGTGCAGCGAACTGACACCCGGCATACCTGGTTTCCTGTCGGAAATAGCAGGATAGGTGAAGCTGATGAATTATCCGTTCGACTCTAAAAGAAGATGGTATCGGTCTAGAAAGGTTTGACTCTCGATAATTCTGTTCATACATTAATGTGCGCTCCTAAGATATGTCAACTTATATGTTGCCATGAACACTAAGCAATGCAGGACCTATAGCGGACTACTCGGGAGTTATGGCCTTGGGTAAAAAGTTTGATTCTATACGAATAGGTAATGTTCTGCAACGTTTTTACTCTCAACATTAATATTCAAACCGTGAATTAAGATGTTCATTGTCTATACTGTCCAGCGGATAGACTCCAGGAATTCCTGATTTGACTCTCCGAAATACAGGATTGGTGAAGCTATTGACTTAGCCGTGCGTCTCTCACAGAAGGTGCCAACGTTCTCGAGAGGTTTGACCACCGATAATCCAATTCGTACATGAAGTTAACGTGACTGTGACTGAAATGAATACTAATTTTCTACTCTGAACACGGACTTATTCTCTGAATGCGGCAGGTTAGGGTTCGCTGAAGCTAAGGCCTTCGGTACATCGATTGACCTCCTACCAATTGGTATGCTCTCAAACCGTTTTACGCTCAACTGTATTATTCAAACCGCGTATTAAAGTGTCTGTAGCCAGAACTCTTCAGCGGATATTCTGCCGGAATATCTGGTTTGACTATCGGAATAGCAGGATAGGTGGAGCTATTGTGTTCTATTCGTGATTTCACGAGAAGAAGAGGTAAAGTTCTCGAACGTTTTCACCCTCGACTTTCTAATTCATATATCATGTGAAGGAACACGCCAATGAAATCTTTACTAATCTTCGTCCTTGGACACAAGTTATACTCTCGATACACTGGGTTAGTTTCTCGGAATGCACGACCGTCGGTAAGAGGTTTGACTCTATACCAATACATAACGACCCTCAACAGTTTGACTCAACACTTTGATATTCACACCGGAGTTACGGTAACCATTGCCAATACTTTTCAGCCGATATAATCCCGCGCGGCTGGCTTGACTCTCGGTATGACGGGATAGGTGACGCAATTGACTTATTTGTGCGACTTCAAGGAAGGAGGTAACGTTCTCAAACGGTTTGACACTTCACGACAGCCTTCTGATTCATTCCTGAAATTATGGTACCCGCCACTGAAATGTTTTCTAATTTGTTCCTTTCACACAAAGTTATGTTCTGGATACCGTGGATTAGGTACTCGTAGGGTAAGGTATTCCTCAAATCCTCTGGCATTATACCTATGTGTAAATATCTACAATGGTTAGACTCTGTACATTAATATTTATACCGTGAACTAAAGTATCCATTGTCAATACTGTTCAGCGGATATACTTCTGGAATACCTGATTTGACTCACGGAATCACAACTATATGTGATGCAATTGACTTCGGCGTTCGACTGTCAAAGAATGTGATAACGCCCTGGAATGTTTGATACCGATCTGCTAATTCAGACATAGAATTGAGTGTCCGTCTGCTAAAATGTCTACTAATTTATTTCCGGGAATGCGCAGTAGAACCCACGATACAGCGGGTTATGTTCTCGAAAGTTAAGATACCCGGTATGGAGTATGACGTTATACCAGTGGGTATCGTTCTCCAGCGGTTTGACTCTGTCCTTTAATATCCATGCCGTGAATAAATGAGCCCATTGTCAATACTCTTCAGCGGATTAGCTCCTGATATTCGAGGTGTGACTCTCGGGGTCACAGGATACGTGAAGCTACCGACTCAGCCATTCTATCCCCAAAGATGTGATAACATTCTCGAAACGGTTTGACCATCGATCTTCTAATTCATACATGAAGTTAAAGTGTCTTCACTGAAATGAATACTACTTTCTTTCTCTGTATACGTAGTTATACTCTCGATACAGCGGGTTAGTTTTTCGGAGGGTAACGTTCTTCGGTTATGTGTTTAACTTTATACCAATTGGAAACATTCTCAATCGGTTTTACTCTCCCTCTTAATATTCAAACCGTGAATTAAAGTGTAAATTACCAATACTGTTGAGCGGATGTACTCCCGGAATATCTGGTTTCAGTCTCGGAACGTCTGCATGGGTGAAGCAATTCACTTAGCCGTTCGTCGCTCACATCAGGTGGTAACCTTCTCGAACGCTTTGGCCCTCGGTATTCATATTTTGCACACAAACATGTGGTGCTCGTACGTTAAAATATGTACTAACTTTATTCCGTCGACATTAAGCAGGACACGCGCTACAGGGGATTTGATTCGCGGAAGTTATTGTATCTGGTAAAAGGTTTGACTTCATACCAATTTGTAACGCTCTTAAACGGTTTGACGCTCTATTTGAAAATTCATACCCCGAATGAAGGTGTATATTGCCAAAACTGTTCAGCGGATTTACTTCCCGGAATTCCAGATTTGAATCGAGGTTTCACATGATAGGTGAAGCTACTGACTTAGTCGCTCGACTCTCAAACACGGTGGTAACGTTCTTAATCTGTTTGACCCGCGATCATCGAATTCATTCACGAAAATGAGATGCTCGCCATGAAGTGTATACCAGTTCTACCCGGAAGTAATATTCGGAAATACGGTTTTGTACTCTCGATACAGCGGGTTAATTTTTCGGTGGGTAAGGACATCGGTAGAACGTTTGACTTTATAAAAATTCGTAACGTTCTCAAACGGTTTGATAATCTATATTAATATTCAAACCGTGAATTAAGGTGCCGAGGACCAATACAGTTCAGTGGATTTACCCCCGAAACACCTGGTTTTGTCTTTCAGAATCACAGGATGAGTAAAGCTATTGACTTAGCAGTACGAATCTAGAAAAGGTTGCTAACGTCTCGAACAGTTTGTGTCTCGATTTTGCTGTTCATACATGAAATTAAGGTGGCCAGCACTAAAATGCATAATCACGTGCTTCGCTGAACACGAAGTTATACTCTCGATACAGCGGGTTATGTTCTCGATGATAAGACCATCGGTAGAGGGTTTTAATCAATAACAGAGGATAACATCCTCAGACGGTTTGACGCTCCACTTTAATATTCATACCCTGAGTTGGGATGCCTATTTCCAGTACTTTTCATCGGCTTTGCTCCCGCAGTGCACATTTGACGCCCAAAATCGTAAAATATCTGAAGCTATTGACTTATCCGTAAGACCCTCCAAGGTCAAGGTAACGTTCACGTGCGGATTGACACTCGACCTTGTTTTTCACAATGAAATTAACGTCCCGGTCACAAAAACGTTTACTAATGTGTATCCCTAAACACGTAGCTATACTCTCGGTACGGCGGGTTATGTTGACGGATGTAAGGTATGCAAAGAAGAGTATGACGTTATACCAATTGGTATCATTCTCAAACGGTTTGACTCTCTATCTTGGTATCCATACCGTGAATGAAAGTGTCTATTCCCAATACTTTTCATTGGATTTACTCATTAAATTCCCAAGTTGACACTCGGAATCTCAGTATAGGTCAAGCTACTATCTCAGCCGTTCAAGTCTCAATGTAGTTGGTAAGGTTCTCGAATGGTTTGACCCTCGATCTCCTAATTCATACACGAATTTAATGTGCCCGGTGCCCGTCATTGAAATGAATAATAATTTCTTTGCCTGAGCACGAAATTATTTTTTCGATGCAGTGGGTTAGTTAAGCGGAGGGTAAGTTCTTCGGTAAAATTTTTGACTTTATAGAAATTGGTGTCGCTCCCGAACGGTTTGACGCTCTATATTTAATATGCAAACCGTAAACTAAGGTGTCTATTGCCAACACTCTTCAGCGGATGTACTTTCGGATTATCTGGATTGACACTCGTAATCACAGGATAGGTGATACGATTGTGTTATATGTGCGATTTCAGAAGGAAGGAGGTAACGTTCTTGAACGGTTCCCCTCTCGATCTTCTGATACATGTATGCAATTAAGGTGCCCGTCACTATACTTTAAAATGATTTGTTACCATGTACACGAAGTTATACTCTCGACACTGCGGGGTAGGTTCTCGGAGGGTAAGAACTTCGGTAAAATTTTTGACATTATACCAATCCGCAACGTTTTACATCGGTTTGATTCTGCACTTTAATATTTATGACGCGAAATAGGTTATCTAATGCCATACTGTTCACACGGATTTACTCCCGGAACTCCTGGTTTGACTCTCGGAATCACAGAATAAGTGATGTTGTTCTCGTAGCTATGCGACTCACAAAGAAAGTGGTAACTATCTTGAACGGTTTGCCTCTCGATCATGCTACGCATACATGATGATAAGGTGTCCTTCTGCTAAAGTATCTTCTAATTTCTTCCTTCAACGCAAAGCAGGACACTTTGTACAGCAGATTATGTACTCGGATTGTATAGGTAAAACGAATGATATTATAACAATTGGTATTGCCACCGGCGACATCACTTCGTAGTTTAATACTTATGCCGTGAATTATACTGTTTACTGCTAACATCATTCATGGGATTTACACCAGGAATACAACGTTTGGCTCTATGAATCACAGGATAGGTGAAGCTATTGACTTAGACGCTCGTCGACCACAGAAGGTTATAACGATCTCAAAAGGTTTGACTCCCGATCTTGTATTTCATGCATAAATTTAAGGTGCCGGCACTGTAATGAGTATTAATTTAATTTTCTGAACGCGAAGTTATACTCCCGATACAGCGGATTATTCCTTCGGCGTGTAAGGTCTCCAGTAAATTCATCGACTTTATACGAATTGGCATCGCACTCAAACAGTCTGACGCTCAACCTTAACATTCAAAACGTAAACTGAGGTGTATACTGCCAATACTGTTCAGCCGCTTCACTCCTGAAATACCTGGCTTAAATCTAGGGATCACATGATGCGTGAAGCTATTGACTTCGCCGTTCCATTCCAAATGAAGGGGGTAGCGTTCCCGAATCGTTTGACTGTCAATTTTACTATTCACACATGAATATAGCGTTTCCGTCTGCGAAAATGTCTATTAATTTGGTTCCGTGAAAACTAAGATAGACACTCGCTGCAGCGGGATAAGTTCTCGGAAGGTAATTTATTGCATAAAAAGAATTACTTTATTTTAAGTGATAATGTTGACCGGCGGTTTGACTGCATGTATGAATTACACGATCGATTATCAGTCCTTTTGAAAAGGATATTACATTCCTTCAAATCTCCCGGCTAAGACAGTAGCTTCACCTATCGTTTGACTCCGCGAGTCAGACCAGGTATTCCGGGAGTAAATCCGCTGAACAGTTTCAGCACTAGACACCTAAATACGCGGTATGAATAATTAAGTAGAGAGTCAAACCGAGGGAGATCGTTACGTTCTGTTATAGAGTCATACTTCTTCACGAAAGCTGTAACTTCTGAGAAGCTAACACGCTGTAACCAGAGTATGAATACGTGTTCGGAGAAGCTAGCTAATGTACATTTTAGTGACGAGCGTCTTAATTTCTCGTATGAAATAGGAGAACGAGGTTCAAACAGTTGTAGGACGCTACCACCCTCTTTGTGAGACGAACGGCTATGTCAATAGCTTCACTATTCCCTGATTCCAAGAGTCGAACCACGTATTCCGGCAGTACATCCGCAGTACAGTATGGCATTAGTTACACTATTTCGCGGTGTAAATATTAAGGATCATAGTCAAACCGTTGTAGAACGTTACGGATTGGTGTAGAGTGATACTATTTACCGAAGGATTTACGTGCCGAGGAGCTAACCCGCCGTATCGGCAAGATAACTTCGTGTATAGTTAAGAAAATTAGTTTACATTTTAGTGACGGGCACCTCCATACCACATATGAATATGAAGCTCGAGGGTCAAACCATCGGAGATTGTTACCACCTTCTGTGAGAGACGAGCGACTAAGAGAATAGCTTCACCTATCCTGAGATTGGGGGAGGTATACCAGCTATTCCGGGAGGAAATCCGCTGATCAGTATTAGCAATTGACACCTTAATTCACGGCCCGAATTCTAACGTACACCGTTGCCCCGTTTTTGAGCGTTGCCAATTGATATAAAGTCAAACACTTTACCGATGGCCTTACCTTCGGAGAAGCAAACCCGCCATTTCGACAGTATCACTACATGTTCAGGGAAAGAAATTAGTCTTCATTTCAGTGTCGAGCACCATCATTTCATGTTGAAAATAGTAGATCGAGGGTCAATGTACGCGAGAACGATGCAAACTTCTGTGAGAGACGAACTGCTAAGTAAATAGCTTCACCTACCCTGTTATTCCGATATTAAAACCCTGCATTCCGGGAGTCAATCCGCTGTACACTATTGGCAATGGACTCCTTAATTTACGGTTTTAATATTGAGCTACAGGTCTATGTCTTGCAGAACGTTACCTACTGGTATAATGTCAAAAGTTTTATCGAAGACCTTACCCTCCGAGAACCTAATACGCTGCACCGTGAGTAAAACTTCGTGCCCAGAGAAACAAATTTGTACACATTTTATCACACGGAAACCTTATTTTCATGCATGAGTAGCATAATCGAAGGTCAAGCCGTGCGAGATCGTTAACATCTTCGTCGAGAGTCGAACTGCCAGAACAGTAGTTTCACATTTCGCGTGATATCGATAGTCAGACCGGGTACACCTGAACAAATACGCTGAACAGTATTGGGAAGAGACATCTTAATGCACGGTTTGAATATTAAAATATAGCGTCACACCGTTTGCGAACGTTACCAATTTATGTACAGTAAAACGTTTTATCGGTGGGGTTAACTTCAAAGAACCTTACCCGCTTCATGAAGTGTATAACTTCGTATTCAAAGATGGAAACTAGTATCCGTTTCAGTGACAGGCACCTTAGCTACATGCATGAATCAGAAGATCCAGTGTTAGACTGCCCGTGAACGTTGACCTCTTCTGTGAAGATCGAACGGCTAATCCAATAGCTTCACATATCCTGTAATTCCGAGAATCAAACTAGCTATACCGGTAGTGAATCCACCATACAGTGTTGGCCTTAGGCACCTTATATCACGGTATTCAAGTTAAAATACATAGTTAAACCGTTGTAGGCCGGTACCTGTTGGTATATAGCCAAACATTTTACCGAAGGTTTCACATTCCTGGAAGCTGCTCAGCCGAATGGCTTCGTGTGGCTTCGTGTTCAAAAAAGCAAGCTATATGAATTCTAGTGACAGGCAGCATAATTTAGAAGATCGAGGGTCAAACCTTTCGAGAACATTACCACAATCTTTGAGAAACAAACGGCTAAGTTGACCTATTCCAATATTCTAAGAGTCAAACCATGTATTCCTGGAGTAAATGCAACTAATTTGCTTCCTCGAACACTGAGCATGACACATGCTGCAGCGGGTTGGGCTTCTCGGAACGTATGGCCTTCGGTAAAATGTTTGACGCCATACGAATAGGTAACGCTCTACAAAGATTTGACGTGCGACTTTAATATTCAAACCGTGAATTAATATGTCTATTGCCAATACTTTTTCGGCGGATTCAATCCCGGAGTGCCTGGTTTTAATCCCGGAACCACGGGAAATGATATGCTATTGACATAACTGTTCGAGTCTCATGGACGTTGGTAACGTTCTCGATCCGATTGTCCCTTGATTTTGAAATTCATAATTGACACTATGGTACCCATCACTAAAATGTATACAAAATGTGTTTCTCTCAGCACGAAGTTATAGCCCCGTTACGGAGGGTTTGCTAATCGGGAGGGATGGCTTCCGGTAGAAAGTTTGACTCCATAACAATAGGAAACGTTATGCAACAGTATGACGGTCTGCTTTAATAATCATACCGTGAATTATGGTGTCTATTGCCAGTACTGTACAGTGTATTTAATTCTGTGGTACCTGGTTTGACACTCGGAATCATAGGACATGTGAAGCTACTGCCTTAGCAGTGCGACTCCCAGTGAAGGTGGTTACGTTGTCGAATGGTGTAACTTTCGATCTTCTTATTCATACATGAAGTTGTGGTGCCCGTCACTGAAATGAATACTAATATCTATGTCTGAACACTAATTTATACTTTCGCGAAGCGGGTGATGTTCGAGGAGGGAAAGGCCTTCGGTAAGAGATATGACTTCATGCCCATTGGTAACGCTATCGAACGGTTTGACGAACTACTTTAATATCAAACCGCCATTTAAGCAGTGTACTGACAATACTGTCCGCGGATTTACCCCCCCCCCCCCCGAATCCCATAATTAACTTCAGGAATCACAGGATAGCAGAATCTGTTGTCTCAACCGTTCTACTCTCAGCGAACTTGATTAAGCTCTGCAACGCTCTGCAACCCTAATTCGTACATGAAGTTATGGTGCCCGACATTGAAAAGTATAATAATTTGTTTCCCTGAGCCCTATGTCAAACCCTCGATGCAGCGGGTATGGTAACTCGGAAGGTAAGGCCTTGTCTAAATGTTTGACTCTATCCGAACAGGTATCTATCTACAATTGATTGACGCCTTACGTCAGTATTGATACTGTGAATTACGTGTATTGCTAATACTGTATAGCGGATTAACTCTCGGTATCCCTCGGTTGACTCTCGATAGCACAGGACATGTGAAGCTGTAGTCTTGTCCGTTCGACTCTTATAGAAGGTGGTATCGTTCTCGAGATATTTGACACTTGAACTTCTAAGCCATACACGAAGAAAAGGTGCCTGTCATTAAAATGTATACTAAACTGCTTCTCTGAACACGAGGTTATACACTCGATGCAGCGGGTGATGTTCCCGGAAAGGAATGCCTTCGGTAAAAATTTGACTCTATAGCAATAGGTATCGTTCTACAACGGTTTTACTCTGTACATTAAGATTCATGCCGTTAATGAAGGTGTCTATTTCCAATACTGTGCAGTGGAATTAATACGGAATACCTGTTCTGACTCTCCGTAACTCAGGATATATGAAGATATTCACTTTCCTGTTCGACCCTCAAAGAGTGTGGTAACATACATGAACTGTTCGACCCTCGTTCTCCTAATTCATACATGAAATTAAAGTTCCGCCACTGAAATTTACGATAATTCGACACACTGTACACCATGTTATACTCTAGATAGAGCGGGTTAGTTCTTCGGAGGGTAAGGCCATTAGTAACACGTTTGACTTTATACCAATTGGTATCGCTCTCATACGGCTTGACGCTCTACATTAACATCCTTCCCGCGAATTAAGGTGTCTATTGCCAATATTGCTCAGCAGATTAACGCCCGGAATACCTGCTTATTCTCATGCTATCACAGGTTAGATGAAGTTACTGACATAGCCGATCGACTCTCACAGAAGGTGGTAACGTCCTCAATCTGTTTGGCACTCGATCTTCTTGATCATACGTGCAATTAAAGTGCCCATAACTAAAATTTACACTAATTTGTATCCCTGAACTCGTAGTTATGCTATCGATACAGCGTGTTAGGTTCGCGAAAAGTAAATACCCTCGGAGTAAGGTTTCAGTGTAAAATTTTATACGTACTGTAATTTAATATTATGATATTTTCGATATATTACAAAATTCTAACTTTTTATTTTCAGTAATTTTATTTCATTGCAAATTTTCCTTTTGAATTAGTTGAGCTTACGTTTATTCCCGTATATTGTTAAGCTTGTTGTCATTTTATAATATTGTCTGTATATGTACCAACCCAGCCGGAATCGACCAACCTGACGACTGTTGAGGTTTTGTAGTTGTATACGGCAAGTCGAAGCGTCACAACCGTATGGTTTCAGTTAATTCCTTAACCTTGGTTTTGTACCATATACATTCTGTCGCAGTTTTCTATTTATTTGTAAATACTGTAATTTATTGTTATTATATTTTCGATCTTCATCGAAATCTTCAATTGATATATAAAAAAAATGTGTTTCTAAGTATAAGTGCCTTTGAAATTAGTTGATTGTGCGTTTATGACATTATCTTGTTAAAAATTTTGCTATTTTACATGATTGTCTGTATAAGTACCTACGCTGTCGGAGCGACACGGCTGGAGTGATCCTGTATTTGCGATCGGTAGATCGGAGCGAAACTAGGGTATGATCTACGTTAACTTCTTTAA
The DNA here is from genome assembly GCF_051020765.1 of Lasioglossum baleicum. Lineage (NCBI taxonomy): Eukaryota > Metazoa > Arthropoda > Insecta > Hymenoptera > Halictidae > Lasioglossum > Lasioglossum baleicum. The sequence goes on along the minus strand of NW_027469756.1, from coordinate 53,021 downwards.
CCTAGATATTGTACCATCTTCAGTTCCTTCCGTGTTTGCTATTTATTTCTAGGTACTTTAATATATTGCTGTGGTTTCTTCGATTTTGTCTCAATTTTTATTTACTAATTTTAAAAATTGTATTTTTTTTAGAGCGTCCTTGGAATTACTTGAGTGTACGTTAATGACCATAACTTGTATAATTTGTTGTTACATTGTGTGAATGTCTCTATACGTACCTACTATCCCGGAGCGACAAGGCTGGAGTGGGATAGTAGTTGGTTACGTTATATCGGATTGTCGGGATACCGTACTTGACCGTATGCATAGCAGCGCACAGGATCGTCACGATCGGAGTGTACTTGATGTTACGTACGGTACTTCGGAGCGACACTACTGCATGGCGTTTGTTAATTTCATTAACCTTGGTTTTGTACCGTATACATTACCCCCATTGTCCTATTTATTTATGCAAGCTGTAGTTTACTCTTATGATATTTTCGATTTCTGTCAATGTTTTCAATTTTTAATTAACAAAATTTGTTTTCCTTATGAAAAGTTGGTTTGGAATTAGTTCAGTGTACGCATACGACAATATTTTGATAAACTGATTGCTATTTCATATGATTGTGTTTTAGCTGTATTCTAATTATATTCTATTTACATTATATTCTGCATAGTGCAGTTTACTGTCACGATATCATCAATTTTATTCAAAATTTTCAATTTTCGGTTTAAAAGATTGTATTTATCAGTGAAAGTGTCATTGGAATTAGTCGTGTGTACATTCATGCCAATATTATGATGAAACTTATCTTTATTCAACATAATTTTCTTTATACGTACATACGCTTCCGGAGCGACACGCCTATTATGGTCTTGCTGTTGCGTTCGGCATATGGGACCGACTCTACTGTATTATCTTCGTTAATTCCTCTGACCTTCATATTGTGCCGAATACATTCTTTCGATATTCACTATTTATTTCTTCATTCTGCTATCTACGGTTATGATATTTCCGATGTTATTCACATCCTCCATTTTTTTAATCCAGAAAATGTATTTTTCAGGAGAAGTGAAAATATCATAGCAGGAACTTACAGTATGTACAAATAAGTGAGAAACTGGGAAAAAATTCTTACTGTACAATATCAAGGTTAAAAACATTATCGAATGCCATCCAGTAGTGTCGCTGCGATCTGCCGTACTCACCTGGAAGACCAGTCCAGCCGCGTCACACCGGAAACGTAAGTACATTTACAGACAATCATATAAAATAACAGCAAGCTTAACAGAATAATGTGATTAAGGTTCACTCAACTGAAAACAAAAGCACTTATACCTAGATGTTCAATTTCTCAAAATGAGGATTGAAAATTTCGAATGAAATCGAAAATAAAATAACAGTAAATCACAGACTGCATAAACAAATTGAAAACAGGGGAAAACATGCATACGGCAAAAAATGAAGGTTAATGAAATTAACGTGGATCATCCAGAAGTGTCGCTCCGATGTGTTGAACGCACCAATAAGATAACTACATCCCTGTAGTATCGGAAGCGTAGGTACGTAGACAGGCCCACGTATAAAATAACAGTAAGTTTAACAAAATAATGTCATAAACGTACAGTTAACTGTTTGTAACGACAGTTTTACTAAGGTAAACAATATTTTAAACTACAAATTGATAATTATGCAGATGATAGAAAATATCATAACAGTAAATTACCGTATGTATAAATAAATGGAAAATTAACGAAGATCATCCAGTAGTTGAAATCCGAACTGCCGTACGCAGATGCCAGACATCGCCAGCGCTGCAGTTGTGACAGCGTACGTACGTATAGAGGCAATCATATAAAGTAACAAACAATTTCAGAAGATATTGCCATAAACGTACACACAACTAGTTCCATAGACAAGTTTCCTCAGAAATTAAATTTCTTCAACTAAAAACTGTAATTTCGAAAAAAAATCGGAACATTCAAGACAGTAAATTGTACAGTGTATAAATAAATAGAAAAGGTATGAAAAGATGGATACGGTTCAAAATCGTGGTTAATGATGATATCGACAACATGCCGAACGCCGCACCGATCTGTTGTACGCAACTTCATGTATGAATATGAAGATCGAAAGTAACACCATTCGACAACGTTACCACTATCATTGGGAGTCGCACTGATATGGCTGTAGCTTCACATATCCTGTGATTCTGAGATGCAAACAAGTCATTACGGGAGTAAATGCGCTGAATTACATAGGTAATTGACACCATAATTCACGGTATGTACATTAAAGCAGCGAGTCAAACTGTCGGAGATCATTATCAATTGGTATAGAGTCGCTCTCTTTACCGAATGCCCTACCTTTCGAGAACGTAAGGCGCTGAATAGAGATCATAATATCGTGCCCAAGGATAGAAATTAGTTTACATTTTAGGGATGAACGCCTCAATTTCATTTAAGAATTAGAAGAGCGAGCGTCAAGCCGTTCCATATCTTTACCACCTACATCAAAAGTCGAACCTCTAGATCAATAGCTACACTTATCCTGTGACTCCGAAGGTTGTACAAGGTATTCCGGGATTCAATCCGCTGTACACTACTGGCCACTGGCACTTAATTCACAGTATAAATATTACGGTAGGGCGCCAAACCATTGTAGAACTTTCCCTAATGTTGTAAGAGTAAAATTTTTATAGAAAGCCTTACCTACCGTGAACCAAACGCGCCGTGTCGAGAGTATAAACTAGTGCTCAGAGAAGCACATTACTTTACATGTAGCGACGGGCCCCTCAATTTCATGTTTGGATTAGAAGGCGTAGAGGCAATCTGTTCCAGAACGTTATAACTACCATTGAGAGACGCACAGCTTTGTCATTAGATTCACATGTCCTCTGATTCCGAGAGACAAATCAGGTATTTCGAGAGTAAACCCTCTGTACAGTATTGGAAATAGTCACCTTCATTAACGGCATGAATATCAATGTACAGAGTAAAACCGTTGTAGAACGTTACCTATTGCTATAGAGTCAAATTTTTACCGAAGGCATTCCTTTCCGGGAACATCACCCGATGCATCGAGTGTATAACCTCGTGTTCAGCGAAACAAATTGGTCAACATTTTAATTACAGGGACCATAATTTCATGTATGAATTAGAATATCGAGGGTCAAATCGTTCGAGAACGTTGCCTCCTTCCTTAAGAGTCGAACATATAAGTCAACAGTTCCACATATCCTGTGATTCAGAGATTCATACTAGGTAATCTGAGGCTAAATTCGCTGAAGAGTATTAGCACAGGATACCTTAATTCGCGGAGTGAATATTTGAATAGAGCGTCAAACTGTGTGGGAACGATACTATATAATAAAAAGTCAAACGTTTTACCGAATTCCTTATCGGCCGAGAGCCTGACCCGCTGCAACGAGGGTATAAATGCGTTTCCAGATACAGAAATTAATATTCATTACAGTGACGGGCAGCTTATCTTCGAGTATGAAATAGAATATCGAGGGACAAATCGTTACAGAACAACAACACCTTCTTTGAGGGTCAAGCGGCTAATTCAAAAGCTACACCTATTCTGGGATTCCGAAAGTCGAGCAAGGTATTCCGGAAGAAAATCCGCTGAACAGAAATGGCAATAGACACCTTAATTCACGGTATGAATACTAAAGCAGAGAGTTAAACCGTCGGCGAACATTACTAACTCGTATTAAGTCATTCTCTTCACCGAATACCTTACCTACCGTAAACCGAACCCTCTGTGTCGTGGGCCTTGATTATTATTTACGGAATCAAATTAGTTGACATACCGGTAGACAGACTCCACATTCTAATGAATAAATATCAAAATCAAGAGACAATCCGCTTGAGAATGTCACCACCTTCTTTAAGAGACGAATGGTTAAGTCAACTGCTTCACCTATCCAGTGGCTCCGAGAGACAAACTAGTTGTTCTGAAAGTAAATATGCTGTACAGTATCGGCATTAATAGCGCTACTTGCCGGTGTAAATGCTAAAGTACAGTGTCACATTGATGTGCATCGTTACCAATTGGTATAGGGTCTAACTTTTCACCGAAGGCCGTTCCTTCCGTGAAGATAACACACCTTATAGAGAGTATAACTTCATGATCAGAGAAGCCAAGTGGTATCCAATTCAGCGACGGGCACCTTCATTTCCAACATTAATTAGAGGGTCGAGTGTCAAACAGGTCGGGAACCTGACTACCTTTGATGACAGCCGAACGGCTAAATCAATAGCTTCACACGTACTGCGATTCATAGAGTCAAACTAGGCTTTACGGGCGCAAGTGCGCTGAAGAGAAATGGCAATAGACAACTTAATGCACGGTACGAATTTTAAAGCAGACCGTCATTCCGTTGTAGACCGTTACCTACTGCTATAGAGTCAAGCGCTTTACCGATAGACACCTCGGAGGAGCTACCCTGCCGCTTAAAGTGTATAACATCGAGTTCAGAGGGATAAATCAGTATCAATTTTAGTGAGGGGTAAAGCAACTTCATGGGCGGATATGAAGGTTCATGGCGAAACCGCTGGAGAACGTTGCCGCCTTCTGTGAGATTCGAACGGCTAAGCCAATCGCTTCACCCATCCCATGATTGAGAGAGACAAACCAGGTATGGGTGGAGTATATCCGCTATCGATATTGCCAATAGACACATCAATTCACGGTTTGAATGGTAAAGAAAAGCGTCAAACCGTCTGAGAGCATTGCCAATTGGAATAAAGTCAAACATTTTACAGATGGCCTTACCTACGAAGAAGCTAACTCGCTGCATCGAGAGTGTAACTTCGTGATCAGAGGAAGAGATATGTCCTCATTTCAGTGACAGGTACGGTAACTTCATGTATGAATTAGAAAATTTTGTGTCGAACTGTTCAGGAACGTTACCACATTCTGTGAAAGATGAACGGCAATGTCAATAGCTACACACATCCTGTCTTTCAGAGAGACAAACCAAGTATTGCGGAGTAAATGCGCTGAACAGTTTTCGAATAGCACAAACTACGGAGACGATAATCCGCCGTTTCGAGAGTATAACTTCGTATTCATAGCAAGAAATTAGTAAACAATTTTTTGAACATCACGTTAATTTCATTATGAACAAGAAGATCGACACTAAAGCCACACGAGAACGTTGCCACGCTCTTTGAGATTCGAACGGCTAAGTCAAGAGCTCCACCTATCCTGTCATTCCGAGGTTCTAACCAGATACTTCAGAACTGAATCCAATTAACTGGGATGGCTTATGACACCATAATGCACGGTATGAATGCTTAAGAGGAGCGTCAATAATTATTAGTTCGTTACCAATTAGTGTAAAGTCAAACGCCTTACCGAAGGCCATACCCACGGGAAGCTCAGCCCGCTGTATCGGAGTATAACATAGGGTTCAGAGGAACAAACTAATATACATATTAGTGACGGGCACCTTAATTTCATTTATAAATTACAAGATTGTGGGTAGAAACGATCTTTATCACCGTAGTTGAGAATCGAACGCTTTAGTTGTTAGCTTCACTTGCCCCTTGATTACAACAACATACTACCATGCATTATAGAGACGGCACCTTAATGTCATGTATGAATTAAAAGATCGATGATCAAACCAATCCTGAACGTTACCACCATCATTGAGGATCGAACGGCTAAGCCAATAGCTTCTCCTATCCTGTGATTTCTACAGCCAAATGAGGTATTCCTGGGGTATATCCCCTGAATGATATTCAGAGTAAGCACCTTTATTCACGGCATGAGTATTAAAGTACGGAGTCAAATCGTGGGAGAACGATTCCAGTTGCTATAAATTCATACGTCTGACCGGAAGCATGACCGCCCGAGAAGATATCCCGTCGTATCGAAAGTGTACCTTTGTGTGTAGAGAAACACATTAGTATATATTTTAGTGACCGCACCTTAACTTCATGCATCAATTTCAAAATTGAGCGCCAAAGCGCTCGAGAACGTTGCTTCTCTCTTGGAGTGTCTAACGAATATGTCAATAGCTCCTCCAATCCTGTAATTCCGCGAGTAAAACCATGTAATCCGGGAGTAAATGCTCTGTACGGAATTGGCAATTGACACCTTAATTCGCGGTTTGAATATTACAGTAGAGCGCAACGGTTTGAGAGTATTACCAATTGTTATAAGGACAAACGATTTACCGAAGGACATACCTGCCTTGAACCTCACCAGCGATATCGAGAGTATAAACTCGTGTTGACAGAAAAAAATTGGTATTCATTTCAGTGGCTGGAACCTTATCCTGGATTACGAATTAGTAGATCATTGGTCAAACGGCTCGGGAACGATGCCACCTTCTGTGAGAGTCGAACAACTAAGTGAATAACTTCAAATACCCAGCGATTCCGAGAGCCAAACCAGGTATACTAGGAAGAAATCCGCTGCAGAGTGTTGGCAATGGACACCGTAATTTTCGGATTAAATATTAAAGTGGGGCGTGAAACCATTTGAGATCGTTACCAGTTGGTATACAAACAAACGTTTTTCCGAAGGCCTCACCATCGGTGAAATTAACCCGCAGTATCTGAAGTATAACTTCGTGCACAGAGAGGCAAATTATTGTATGGGTAGTGACAAGCACCATAATTTCATGTATTATATTGAAGATTGATAGTCAATCCGTTCGAAACAGTTGTCACCTTGTGTGAAAAACTAACGGCTAAGTAAAGAACTTCACCCATGCAGTCATTCTGAGAGTGAAACCAGATAATCCGACGGTAAATACGCTGAAGAGTATTGGCAATAGATTCCTTAATTTGCGGAGTCTATATTAAAATAGTGCGTCACACCGTTTGAGATTGTTACTAATTTCTATAAAGTCAAACGATTTACAGAATGCCTTACCATCCGAGAAGTTAACCTGCTGTATCGAGGCTATAGCTACGTCATTAGGGAAACACATTACTATTCAATTTACATAAGTCACCATAAATTCATGTTTCAAATGGAATATCGAGGCTTAAACTGATAGATAACATTACTACCTGCTGTGAGAGCCGAACGGCTGTGTCAATGGCTTCATCTATCCTTTCATTCCAAGAGTCATTACATGTATTCCGGGAGCAAATACGCTGGACAGTTTTGGCAATATGCCTCTTAATTCGCGGCATGAATAATAAAGTGGAGAGTCAAACTGTAGATGGTCGTTGCGTACAGTTATAGAGTCAAACTTATAAACAAAGGCTTTAACTTCCGAGAAGCTATTGCGCTGTATCTAGAGCATAACTACGTGTGCAGGGATGCAAAGTAATGTACATTTTAGTGACGAGTATCTTAATTTCATCTATGAATTAGGAGACCAATTGTTAAACCGTTCAACAATGTTACCACCTTCTTTGAGCGACGAACGGCTATGTCACATACCTTGGGGTTCCCAAACTTAAACCTGGAAGTAAATGCGCTGTACGGCCTTGGCCATGGACACCACAATCCACGGTTAGAATATTAGAGTTGGCCGTCAAGCCGTTGTAGAACATTACCTATAGGTGTGGGGTCAAACTTCTTTCACAATGCCCTACCCTCCGAAAAACTAACCCGCTCTATCAGGAGCATAACACCGTGTTCAGAGGCACGAACTAGTGTACATTTACTGACGAGCACCATAATTTCGTGCCTGAATTGGAAGTTCGAGGATCAAACCATTCGAGAACGTTGCCATTTTCTGTGAGATACGATCTGCGAAGTCACAAGCTTTATCTATCCAATTATGCGGAGAGTCAAACCTGGTATTGCTGGAGTAAATTCACTGAACATTATTGGCAATAGTCACATTATTTCACGGTTCGAATAGAAATGTAAAGCGTCAGACATTTGAGAGCATTGCCAATTGGGATAAAGTCAAACACCTTGCCGATGGCGTTACCTTTGGAGGAGCAAACTCGCCGTGCCGAAAGTATAACTACGTGTTCAGAGAATGAAATTGATATTCATTTCAGTCACGGGCACCGTAACTCCATGTACGAATTAGCAGATCGACGCTCAAACCGCTCGACAACGTAGCCACCTTCTTACAGACGAACGGCTAAGTCAATAGCTTCACCCATCCACCGATTCCGAGAGTCAAACCAGCTGTCCAGGGAGTATATCCGCTGAAAGGTACTGGCAATAGGCACCGTAATTCCGGTTATGAATATCAAAGTACTGAGTCAAACCGTTGATGAAAGTTACGTGTCGGTATAGAGTGAATCCTTTTACCGACGGTCGTACCTCCCGAGAAACTATCACGCTCTATCGAGAGTATTCTTTCGTGTTCACTAAAACAAATTAGTACACATTTAATAGACGGGCGCTTTAATTTCACATATGTATAAGAAAATTGAGATTCAAACCGGTGAAGAACATTACCAACTTCTTTGATATTCGAACGCCTAAGTCAATAGCATCACCTATCCCATGATTCGGAGAATCGAACCAGGAATTCCGGGGGCAAGTCGGCTGAAGGGTATTGGCAATAGACACCTTAATTCCCGGTTTGAATGTTCTAATAGAGCGAAAAGACGTCTACGAACGGCACCAATTAGTATAATGTCAAACGATTTACTAAAGTCCAAGCCCTCAGATTGAAACCCTGCTGTATCGAGAGCATTAATTAGTGTTCAGAGATTCAAATTAGTATACATTTTGGTGACAGGCACCTTCACTTGTGTATGAATAGGGAGGCCGATAGTTACACCTTTCTAAAGCGATACCACCTTTATTGGAGCCGCATAGCAAAGGCAATAGCTTCTCACCCGCCCTGTGTTTCCGAGAGTCAAACATGTCATTGCGGGAGTAAATCCGCCGAATTATATGGGCAATAGACACCATAATGCACGGTATAAATACAAAGTACAGCGTCAAACCATTTGAGAGCGCTACAGATTGGTATAAAGTAAATGTTTTAACCATGGCCATACCTTCCGCCAACCTCACCCGCTTCATCCAGAGTATAACTACGTGTGCATAGAACGAAATTTGTATTGATTTCTGTGACGGGCACCTTAGCATCATCGACGAATCGGAAAATGGAGGGACAAACCTTTCGAGAACGTTAGCACCTTCTTTGATAGTCGAACGGCTAAGTGAATAGCATCACCTATCCAGAGATTCCGAGAGTTAAACCAGGTACCACGGAATTAAATACACTGTACAGTGCTGGCAATAGACATCTTAATTCGCGGTAAGGATATTAGAGCATACAGTCACACTGTTGCAGAAGGTTTCCTATTGTTATGGAGTCAATCTTTCTACCGAAAGTCTTCCCTTCCGAGAAGCTAACCCGCCGTAACGGGAGTATTACTTCGTGCTGAGGGAAACACATTTGTATACATTTTAGTGATGGACACCATATTGTCATGTATGAATTTCAAAACCAATGGACAATCCGTTCGAGATTGTTACCAACGTCTTTGAGATTCGAACAGTTCAGTCAATACCTTCACATATTCTGTGGTTCCGAGATTAAAACCGGGCACACCGGGATTAAATCCGCTGAAAAGGTATTGGCAATAGACATATTAATTCACGTTTCGAATATTAAGGTCGCACGTCAAATCTTCATAGAACGTTACCTATTCGCATGGCGTCAAACTTTTTACAGAAGGCCATACGTTCCGCGAAATCCAACCCGCTGCAGCAAGGGTCTTGCTCAGTGTCCAAGGAAGCAAATTGGTAGCATTCACTCCAGGAGTACATGGATTGACTCTTAGAATATTGGAATAGGTCTAGCTATGGACTTAGGCGTTCGTCTCACACAGAAGGAGGTAACATTCTGCAACGCTTTGACTTTCGATGTTGATATTTACACACAAACATGTTGTGTTCGCCCTCTAAGATGCCAACTAATATGTTTCCGTCCACATTAAGCAGGACACTCGCTACAGCGGGATAGGTTCTCGGGTGGAATGGCATTCGGTGAAAGAAATGAATTTTTGGGCATGTGTTATGTTCACCGTCAGTTTGACTTCTACATTAATACTCATACCGTGAATTAAAGTCGCCAATGGCCATTTCCGTGCTGCGGAGTTTACTCCAGGGATACCTGGTTTGATGCTGGGAATCGCAGGAAACGTGAAGCTATTGACTTAACCGTTTGAATCTCAAAGGGGGATGGGGGTAACGTTCTCGAACGGTTTGACCCTCGATCTTCTAGTTCATACTTGAAATTCAGCTGCCCGTCACTAAAATGAATGCTAATTTCTTTCCCGAAACACGAAGTTTTACTCTCGATACAGCGGGTTAAGTTCTCAGCTGGTAAAGTCTTCGGTAGGATGTTTGACTTTATACGAATTTGTAACGTTGTCAATCGGTTTGACGCTCCACTGTAATATCCTAACAGCGAACAAAGGCGTCCATTGCCAATATTATACGTCGGATTTACTCCCGATCAACCTGGCTTCACTATCAGAATCACAGGACAGGTGAAGCTATTCACTCAGGTGTTCGACTCTCAAGGAAGCATTCACGGACGGTTTGACCTCAATATTCCTATATACGCATGAGAAAAATGTGTCCGTCTGCCAGAATGTCTACTAATATGATCACCTGAAAATTATGCAACGCTAACACTGCAGCGGTTTGGATTCACGGAAAGTAAGGTATTGGATAAAAGGAATGGCTTTATTCTCAGTGGTAATGTGCTCCGGCGGTTCCACTTTCAACCATAATATTCCGGACGTGATTTAAGTTGTCTATTGCCCAACAAAGTTCAGTGGATTTAATCCCGGAGTACCTTGTTTGACTCTCGAAACCACAGGACAAATGAAGCTATTGACATAGCCGTCCGTCTTACACAGAAGGTGGTAACGTTCTCCAACGGTTTGACCCTCGAACTTCTTATTCATAATTGAAATTATGGTGCCGCACTACCAAACTGGGTACTAATTTCATTCACTGAGCACGATGTTATACTCTCGAAACGGTGTATTATCTTCTCCGAAGGTTAGGCCATCGGTAAACTGTTAGACTTAATACTAATTGACAATGCTCCAACACGCTTTGACGCACTACTTCACTGTTCAAACCTTGAATTCAGGTGTCTAGTGGCAATAATGTTCAGCGGATTTACTCCAGTGACACCTGGATTGACGCTGCCAATCACTGGATAGGTGAAGCTAGCTGTCGTCTCTCACAGCAGATGGTAACGTAATCGACCGGTTTGACTCGCGATATTCTGATACACACATGGAATTAATGGTGCCCGTCATTAAAATGTATACCAATTAGCTACTCTGAACACGAAGATATACTCCTGACACAGCGGGTTAGCATCTCGGAAGGTATGGGCTGCGGTAGAATTTTGACTACAGTATTGGCAATAGACACCCTAATTCGCGGTACTAATGTTAATGTACAGAGTTAAACGGTTCTAAGTCGTTACGTATTGGTATAAACTCTGTACATAAACGTTAGTACCGCGAATTAAGGTGTCTATTGCCAATACTGTACACCGCATTTACTCCTGGAATATCTAGTTTGACACTCGGTATCTCAGGATAGGTGGAGCTATGCACATAGGCGTTCGTCTGCACATGATGGTGGTAACGCTTTCTAGCGGTTTCACGCTCGATCTTTTAATTCAGACGTGTAGTTAAGGAGCCCGTCACTGAAATGAAGACTAACTTCTTCCTAGGAACATGAAGTTATATCCTCGGAACGGCGAGGCTGTTACTCCGAAGGTAAGGTCATCGGTAAAGTGATTGACTTTATACCAACTGGTAACGCTATCAAACGGTTTGTCGCACTACATTAGTGTTCAAATCGTGAAGTAAGGTGTCTATTTCCAATACTGATCAGCGGATATACTCCCGTAATACTTGTTGCGCCTCCCCGAATCACAGGATAAGTGAAGCTATTGACCTAGCTGTTGGAATATAATAGAAGGTGGTAACGGTCACGAACGGTTTCTCCCACGATCTTCGCATTCATACATGAAATTTAGGTGCCCTTCACTGCAGTGTCTTCTAGTTTGTATCTCTGTGTACGAAGTAATACTCTACATACCTCGGGTAAAGTACTCCGAGTGTAAGGTTTTCTGTAAATCTTTTGACACTATCCCAATATGTAACGGTCTACAAATATTTGACTCTGTACTTCAACAAGCTAACCGTGGGCAAAGGTGTCCATTGCCAATAGTGTACAGCAGATGGGCAACCGGTATACCTGGTTTGACAATCCGTATCACCGGATAGATGAAGATACTGACTTAGCAGTTCGAAAATCACGGATGGTGGAAACATACTCGAATGGTTTGGCTGTAGATTATACTATTCACACATGAAAATAAGGTGTCCGTCTCTTTAAATTGTCTACTAATTTCATTCCGAGATCACTAAGCATGGGATTCGCAACAACAGGTAAGGTTCTTGGAAGGCAAGGTATCCGGTAAAAAATTTGCTTTGTACTATTTGCCAATGTTCTCCGACGAATGGGCCTTCTGCTTTAATATCCAAACCGAGATTAAGGTGTCTATTGCCAATACTATTCAGCGGATTTGCTCTAGGATTACCTGCTACGACTCCCGAAGTAACTGGACAGGTGAAGCTATAGACTTATCCGTTCGGCTCTCAAAGAAGGTGGTTACATTCTCGAAAGGTTTCACCCGTGTTCTACTTATTCATAATGATTCTAAGGTACCCGTCACCAAAATGTTTACCAATTTGATCCCCTGAACACGAAGTTGTACTCTCGATACAGTGGATTAGCTTCACAGAAGGATAGCTCTTCGGTAAAGCGTTTCAATCTATGCGAAGTGTTAATGCTATAGAACGGATTGATGCTCTGCATTGATATTCATACCGTGAAACAAGCTGTCTATTGTGAATACTGTTCTGCACATTTACTTCCGGAATACTTGGTTTGTCTTAGGGAATAATAGGTTAGGTGGTGCTGGTGATTTAGCTTTGTTTCCCTCTGGGACGGTTTGACCATCGATCCACTTATTCATACATCAAATTAATTTTCCAGACTCTAATGTGAATACTAATTTGTTCCTCTGAACACGAAGCAGTACACTCCCTGCTGCCAGTTATGTTCTCGGAAGGTAAAGTAATCTGTAAAGAGAATGACTTTATACCTACCTGTAATGTTCACCTGCGCTTTGACTCTCTACTTTAATGTACATGCCGTGAATTAATGTTCCTATCGCCAATACTGCTCAGCGGATTTACTCCTGGAACACCAGGCTTGACCCTTGGAATCACAACTATGGGTAAAGCTGTTGACTCAGCGGTTCGACTCTAAATGGAGGTGGTGTAACGATCTCGAATGATTTGACACACGATCTTCTAATTCGTACATGAAAATAAGGTGCCCGTCACTGAAATGGTTACAAACGTCTTTCTCTGAACACGAAATTTCACTCTCGATGTCGTGGGTGCGGTTCGCGGAACGTAAGACCTTCGGTAAGACTTTTGACTTTTGTACCAATTGATTGCGCTCTCAAACGGTGCGAGGGTGTATTTTAATATTCAAGTCGAGAATTAAGTTGTCTATTGCTAATACTGTACTGCACATTTACTCCTGCAACTCCTGGGTTGCCCTTCGGGATCACAGGATTTGTGAAGCTATTCACTTAGCCGATCGTCTCTCACAGAAGGTGCTAACTTTCTCGAGAAATTTCGCCATAGATCTTCTAAATCTTGCATGAAATTAAGGTGCCCGTCACTGAAATGTCTACGGATTTGCTTCCTCGAACACGAAGTAGTCCCCTCAATATAGCGGGATAACTTCTCGGAAGGTAAGCAATACGGAAAAGGGTTTGACTGTATACAATTAGGAAAGTTCTACAACGGTTTGACGCCCTACTTGAATATTCGAACAATCAGTTGCCAATACCTTTCAGCGAGATTACTCCTGGAATACCTGGATTGACTCTGGAAAACACAGGATTGGTAAAGCTGTTGACACAGCTATGTTTTGGTCAAAAAATATGATAACGTTCTCGAACGGTTGGACAGTCGATCTTATAATTCATACACGAATTAAAAGTGCCGGATCAAAATCGTATACCAGTATGATCCTCTGAACAAGAAGTTACACTCTCAATGAAGCGGGTGAGGTGCGAGGATGGTACGGCCTTCGATAAAGCGTTTGACCTTACAACAATTGATATCGTTCACAAACGGTTCGAAGCTCAATTTTAATATTCAAACCGTGAAATAAGGTGTCAATTGCCGAAACTGGTCAGCGTATTTACTCCAGGAATACCTGGTTTAGCTTTCGGAATCCCAGGATATGAGAAGCTATTGGTTTCGCCGTTCGTGTCTCACAGAGGCTGGTAACTTTCTCGGATTGTTTGACCCTCGATCTTCTAATTCATTAGTGAAATTAAGGTGACGTCCCTAAAGTGAATAGTAATTTCCGTCTCTTAACACGTCGTAATACATCAGATGCAGCGGGTTATGCTTTCGGAGGGTAAGGCCTCATGTAAAACGTTTTACTTTCCAGAATTTGCTTGATTCCTCAAACGGATTGAAGCTCGACTTTAATATTGAAAGCGTGAACTAAGGTGACTATCGCCAATACCGCACGGCGCATTTACTCCAGGAATACCAGGTTTGACTATCGGAAAGCAGGATCGGTGAAGCAATGGCCTTAGCCATGCGATTCTCAAAACAGATGGCAACGATCACGATCTGTCATACACTCGAACTTCTAATTCATACACGAGGAATTAAGGTTTGTCCTTCTGTGAAAAGTTAGTCTCTATACCAATAGGTATTGTTGTACAACTGTGAGACTCAGTACATTAATATTTAGAGCGGGACGTAGGGTTTTTAATATCAATACTGTACAGCAGATTAACTCCAGGAATTCGTTGTTTGACTCTCGGAATTACAGGGTGGGTATGGGCACCTTTAATTCCTCTATGAATTAGAAGATCGATTGTAAAGCAGTTCCAGAACATTACCACCCTCTTTGGGATTCGAAAGGGAAAGTCAATAGCATCAAGTATCCTGTGATTCCGACAGTCAAACCAGGTATTCCGGGTGCAAATCCGCAGAACAGTATTGGCATTAGACACCTTAAGTCATGGTTTTAATATTAAAGTAGAGCGTCGCTCGATTTGCAAACGTTACCGATTAGTATAAAGTCAAACGTTGTACTGAAGAGAATACCCTCGGAATATGTAATCCGCTCTATCGAGAGTATAATATCGTGTTCAGGGACGCAAAGAAGCGTACATTTTATACACGGGCACCTTTATTTCATGAATGAGTAAGAAGATCGAGTGTTATGCCGTTTTAGAACGTTACCACCTTCTTATACAGTCGCCCAGCTAAGTTTATATTATCACCTATCCTGTAATTCCAAGAGTGAACCCTGGTATTTAAGGTGTATATCCGTTGCATAGTAATTGAAATGGATACATTAATTTGCAGTTTTGATATTAAAGTAGAACGTCAAACTGTTTCTGAACATTACGAATTGGTACAACGTCATACTCTTTACCGGATACCTTACCTGTCGAGAATATAACCAGCTGTATCGTGGGTAAATGTTCGTCTTCAGAGAAACCAATTAGTATACATTTTGGTGACGGGCACCTTAATTTCACATATGAATTAGAATATCGAGTGACAAACCGTTCCAGAGCTTTAACACCTCCTAGAAGAATCGAACTGCGGTGTCAATAATTTCGCCTAACCTTGTGATTCCGGGAGTCAATTCTGGTATTCCAGCAGTAAATCCACTGACAGAATTGGCATTAGACAGCCCAATACACGGTATGGATATTAAATTAGAGAGTCAAACCGTTGGAGAACATAACCAAACAGTATAATGTCAATCTTCTTACCGGATACCTCAGCTTCCGAGAACCTATGCCGCTGTAGCGAGTCTCATGCTTAGTGCTCACGGAAACAAATAATTAGGCATTCTAGCACAAGCATACCATATTTTCTTGTGTGAACTGAAGAATCGAGTGTCAAACACTTCGAGAACAATGCCACGTTCATTGCGTGTCGAACAGCTAAGTCAATAAGCTTCATCCATCCCGATTCCTAGGGCTAAGCCAGGTAATCCTAGATTGAATCCTCTGAGCACTATTGGCAATAGCCACATTAGTTTTCTGTATGAATATTAATGTCGAAATACAAACCGTCGGCGAACATTAAATATTGCAATGAAGTCAAACGATCTACAGGAGATCTCACCTTCCGGGAACCTCAGCGGCTGCATAGAGAGTTCAAGTTCTTATTCACCGAATGAATTTTGGGTTCATTTCAGTGACGGGCACCTTAACCTCACGTATGAATTTGAAAACCGAGTGTTAAAACGTTCGAGAACGTTGCCATCTTCGCAGAGAGATGAACGGCCGTGTCAATAGTTTCACCTACCTGCGATTCCGAGAGTCAAACTAGGTATTCCGGGAGTAATTCCGCTGAACAGTATTAGCAGTCGACACCGCAATTCGCCGTATGAATATTAAAGATCAGAGTCGAACTATTTACAGAATGCCTTACCATTCGAGAAGCTAGCCAGCGGTATCCAGAGTATAGCTACGAGATTAGGAAAACACAATAGCGTGCAACTTAGTTTCGGCACCTTAGATTTATGTATGAATTAGAGTGTCGGACGTTGAACCGATCGAGAACGTTCCTACCGTCTTTGATAGTCGAACGGCTAATTCCATAGCTTCGCCTGTCTTATGATTCCGAGAGTCATACCAGGTATGCCGGGAGTAAATCCGCCGAGGATTATTGGCAAAGGGCACCATAATTCACGGTGTAAATATTAGCTACTGAGTCAAACCGCAGTAGAATAATACTTATTGGTATATAGCCAAACATTTAGCCGAAGGCCTTACCTTCCTAGGAACCATCCCGGTCTATAGAGAGTATTACAAAGTATTCAGGGAAATAAATTAATATACATCCTAGTGTAGCGCACCTTAATTTCATGCATGATTTTGAAGATCGAGAGTCAAACCGCTAGAGAACGATACAACGTTCTATGAGTGTCGAACGGATAAGGCAATACCTTCACATTTCCTTCGATTCCGAGAGTCATATCAAGAAATACGGGAACAAATCCGCTAAAGAATATAGCCAATTGACACCATACTTCACGGTATGAATATCAGTGAAGGGAGTTATACCGTCGCAGGATATTACCAATTCGAATAAAGTGATTCCTGTTACCGAATATAATACCTTCCGAGAATCTGACCCACTGTACCTAGGGTCCTGCTTAATGTTCACGGATACAAATTAGTAGATATTTTAGCGGTCGGACACCACATATTTGTGTGAAAATATCAGCACTGATAGACAAAGTGTTCGAGAACGTTACCACCTTCTTTGAGTTTCGTACGGCTTAGTTATTAGCTTCACATATACAGTGATTCCGAAGGTCAAACCAGATTATCAGGAACTAAGTGCGCTGCATGGTATTGACAAGAGAAACCTTCGCTCACGGTTTGAATATTACAGTAGAGCGTAAAATCAGTTGAGAACGTTAACAATTTGTATCGAGTCTAACCTATTACCGAACGCCTTACCTGCTGTAACTTTAACCTGCAGTATCGGGAGTATGACTTCGTGGGTAGAGGATCAAGTTATTACACATTTTAGTGACGGTCCTCTTAATTTCATGTATGTATTAGAAGATCGAGGGTCAAACCGTTCGAGAACGTTAGCGCATTGTTTGAGAGTCGAACGAATAAGTCAGTAGTTTCACCTATCCTGTGATCCCAAAAGCCAAAGCAGGTATTCCGGGTGCAAATCCGCTGAACATTATTGTCAATTGACACATTAATTCACGGTTAGAATATTAAAGCAGACCGTCATACCATTGGAGAACGCTACCACCTTCTGCGAGAGCCGAACGCCTATGTCAATACTTTCACCTACCTGGTTGAGGCCACGCAGATATTACGTGAGTACACCCGCTGAACAGTATTTGCAATAAGCATCATAATTCACGGTATGAATAATAAAGTGGTGCGTCGAACCGTTTGAGAACGTCACCAATTGGTATAACGTCATACTCTTTGCACGATACGTTAACTTCCGAAGAACTAACCCGCTGTATCGAGGGCATAACATCGTGTTCAGTGGGATGAGTTAGCACTCGTTTTAGCAACGAGCACATTAATTTCATGTACGAATTAGACGGACGATGGTCAAACCGCTTGAGAGCGTTAGTACTTTCTATGATATTCGAACGGCTAAGTTAATAGCTAGGCATACTAATCAGGCATACTGTGATTCCGAGAGACAATACAGATATTCCAGTAGTAAATCCGTTGATGTTGTATTACGTTACCTATTGGTATATAGTCAAATATCTTACCAGAGGCCTTACAATCCGAGAAATTGTCCGGCAGTATCTAGAGCATGAAATCGTGATCAGAGATACAAATATGCGTACGTTTTAGAGACGGGCATATTAACTTGACGTATGATTTAGAAGATCGAGTTCCAAACAGTGTGAGACCGTTACCACCTTATTGGAGAGCCAATAGCTTCACCTAAACTTGTGATTCCGAGAGTCAAGCCTGGCATTCCAGGAGTAAATCCGCATAACAGTATTGACAATAGACACCACAGTTCATGGTATAAATATTAACATACAGAGTCAAACCGTCATAGAATGTTACTTACTGGCATTGTGTCGATCATTTTACCGAGAGACTTACCGTACGAGAACCTAACACGCTGTATCAGGATTATAACTTCGCGTTCAGAGAAACAAACTAGTATCCAATTCTGTGACAGGCACCTTAATGTCAGGTTTGAATAAGAAGGTAGAGGGTCAAACCGTTGGAGAATGTTACCACCTTTCTTAAGAATCGCACAACTAAGTCAGTAGCTTCACCTATTCTGCCACACCTAGAGTCATACCTGGTATTCCGAAATTATATCCCTTGAACAGTATTGGCAATAGACATAGTAATTCACGGCATGATTATAAAGGGTGAGAGACAAACCGATGGAGATCATTACTAATTGGTACAAAGTCATTCCTTTTACCGAATACCTTGCCTACAGAGAACCTAACCCGCTGCAGGCAGTGCCTCGCTTAGTGGTCACGCAAACAAATTAGTAAACCTTTTAACAGGTGGACACCATAGTTACATGCAAGTGTAGCAAAGTCGAGGGTAAAACAGTTCGGGAGCGTTTCCACCATAGTTGAGAACCGATTGCCTTAGTTAACAGACGCACTTATCCTATGACTCAGGCACTGATACTAGGTAGTCCAAGCGTAAGTCCGCAAAACAGTTTTGGCATTAGACACCGTAATTCACGGTTTTAATGTTAAAGTAGAATGTCTCTCCATCTGAAAACGTTACCAATGGGTATGCAGTCAAAGGTCATACTGAAGTCCTTAACTCCAGAAAGTCTAATCCCCTGTATCGAGAGTATAACAACGTGTTCCGAGGAACATGCTACTATACTTTATAGAGAGGGGCACCTTAATTTAATGTACGAATTAGAAGGTACAGGGTCAAGCCGTTCGAGAACGATGTCACCTTCCGTCAGAACTGAACGGATAAGTCAATAGATCCACATATCCTGTGATTCCGGGAGTCAATCCAGTTATTCCGGCAGTAAATTCGCGGTGGAGTATGGCTCTAGACACCCTGTTTGACGTTATACATATTAAAGTACGGAGTAAAACCGTTATACAACGGTACCAAGTGATGTAGGGTCTAACTTTCACCGAAGGCCGTGCCTTCAGGGAAAATAGCCCTCTGCATCGAGAGTATAACTTCGTGTTCAGAGATAGAAATTATTGTCCATTTTAGCCACGGGCACGTTAATATCATGTATGACGTAGAAATTCGAAGGTCAACGCCTTTGCGAACGATACCCAATTCCTTTGGGATCGAACGTTTAAGTCAATAGCTTCAACTATGCTGTGATTCGGAAATTCAAATTAGGTATTCGGACAGTAAATCCGCAGTACAGTATTGGATTTAGATATCTTATCTCGTGGTATAATTATTAATGTGCAGAGTCAATCCGTTGTCGAGCATTCCGAATTGGTATAACGTCATACTCTGTTACCGAATACCTTACCTTCCGATAATCGAACCCGCTGTGTATAGTGCCTAGCATAATGTTCACGGAAACACCATAGTAGACACTTTAGCAGAGGCACATCTTATTTCCATGTATTAATAGCAAAATCGAGGTTCTGACCTTTCGAGAACGTTACCATATTCTTTTCTAGCCGCGCAGCTGCATCAATAACTTCACCTATCCTGTGACTCTGAGTGTCAAACCAGGTATTCTGGGGTAAATCCGCTGTACAGTATTGGCCAATGACACCAAAATTCTCAGCATGAGCATTATAGTAGGCAATTAAATCATCGGCGAACGATACGTATTGGTATATGCTCAAACACATTAGCGAAAGCCTTACCATCGGTGCAGCTAACCCGCGGTATCGAGAGTCTATCTTCGCTCTCAGAGAAGCAAATTCTTATACAAATTAGTGACAGGCACCTTCATTTCATGTACGAATTAGAAGATCGAAGGTCAAAACCCTCGAGAACGTTGCCACCTTCAGTGAGGGACGAACATTTAAGTCGATAGTTTCACGTACCCAGCGATTCACAGAATTAACCAGCTATTCCAGGCGTTAATCCGCTGAACAGATTTGGCAATAGATACCTTAATGCACGGTCTGAATATTAAAGCAGACCGTCAGACGGTTGTGGAACGTTTCCTATTCGTATAGAGCTAAACGTTTTACCGAAGAGCTAACCATCCGTGAAGCAAACCCTCTGTATCGAGAGTATAACTTCGTGTTCCGAGAAGTAAGTTCATATACATCTTGGTGACGGCTACATTTGTATCATGTGTGAACTCGATGATCCAGGGAAAAGCGGATCGTATATGTGACCACATTCCTTGAGATTGGCACAGCTGACACCATAGTTTTTGAGGTTCGAACGGACAAGTCTGTAGCATCACCTATCATGTGACTCCGAGAGTGACACCGTGTATTCCAGCAGTATACGCGCTCAACAGTTATGGCAATGGACACCTTAATTCACGCTATGAATACTAACGTAGAAAGTCAAACCGCGGAAGTACGTAACGTATTTGTATAGGGTTACACTCTATCCCGAAGGCCTAACCTCCACAGATTCTCACCCGCTGTGTCGAGCGTATAACACCGTGTTCAGTGAAACAAATTACACAACATTCTAATGGCGGGCACTATAACTTCATGTGTGAATAAGAAGATCGAGCGTCAAACCGTTAGACAACGTTATAACCTTCCTTCAATGTCACACTTCTAAGTCAATTGCTGCACCTATCCCTTGAATCCGATAGGCTATTCAGGTATTCCATGAGTAAATGCGCTGAACTGTATAGGTTTAACGGGTGGTGTCCAACGGTTTGAAGCCTCATTTTTCTATTGCATCGTTGATGTAGATTGTGTATTGGCAGTACTGTTCAGCTGATTGACTCCAAGAATACCTGATTTGACTATCTGAATAACTGAACAGATGAACGTATCGACTTTGCGGAGCATCTCTCACAGAATGTGTCAATGTTCTCGAACGGTTTGACCCTAGATCTTCTTACTCATAATAAAGTTAAGGTCCTCGTCACTAAAATGTTTACTAATTTGATACTCTGATCACGAAGTCATACTCTCGATGAAGCCGGTGATATTCGCGGATGGTGCGGTCTTGGTTAAAACGCTGGACTTTATATCAATTAGTACCATTCCCAAAAAGTATACATTAAATGAATGCATTTGTATACATTTTAGTGACGCGCATCTTAATGCCATATATGATTAAGAAGATTACGGGTCAAACCATTCAGGAACGTTGCCATCTTCTGAGACAGACGAATGGCTAAGTCAGTGGCTTCACACATCCTGCGGTTCAGAGAGATAAACTAGATAATCTGAGAGTAAATGCGCTGAAGTGTATTGGCAATACATACCTAAATTCGCGGAATGAATATTAAAATAGAGCGTCACCACTTGTGAGATCGTAACTATTTGCTGTAAAGGCATACGTTTTACCGAATGCCTCGCCGTCCGACGCGTTAGCCCGCCGTATCTAGAGCATTGTTACGTGTTTAGGGAAACTCATTAGTATACATTATAAGGACGGCACCTTAAATTCGTGTATGAATTAGAATATAGATGGTTATAGCGTTCAAGAATGATACCACTGCCGTTGATAGTCGAACGGCTAAGTCAATAGCCTCACCTATTCTGCGAATACGAGAATGAAACCAGTAATACCGGGAGTGAATCCGCTGATCTGCATTGGTATTAGACACCATAATTCACGGCTTTCGTGTTCAAGAGGAGCGCCAATTCGAGTAAGAACGATACCAATTGCTGTAAGGCCAATCGCTTTACCGAAGACCTTACACTCTGAAAAGCTAACCCGCTGGGTTTAGAATATGACATCGTGCTCGGAGGAAGGAATCAGTAAAAATTTTTGTGAGGGGCACCCTAACTTCATGTATGAATTTGAAGATTAATGGCGAAACGGCTGGAGAACGTTGCTGCCTTCTGTGAGATTCGAACGGCTAAGCCAATCGCTTCAACTGTCCCATGATTGGGACAGTCAAACCAGGTATAGATTGTGTAAATCAGCTATCTGTATTGCCAAGAGACACATCAATTCACGGTTTGAATGGTAGAGAAGTGCGTCAAGCAGTCCAAGAGCAGTGCTTTACAGATGGCCTTACATACGGAGAAGCTAACTTGCTGTTTCGAGAGTATAACTTCGTGTTCAGTGGAAGAAGTTAGCCTTCATTTTAATGGCGAGCATCTAGACATCATGTATGAATCAGACGCACGAGTGTCTAACCGGTGGGGAACGTTACCACCTTCTGCGGGAGACGGAAGGCTAAGGCTATTGCTTCACGTGTCCTGTGATTCCTAGCGACTAAACCCGCAGAACAGTATTAGAATTAGACAAGCTATACCACGTTATCAATATTAAGGGACAGGGTCAAACCATTGTAGACCGCTATCTATTGCTATACAGTCATCCTTTATACCGAACGCCTTACCTTGCCAGAGACTATCACGATGTACCTAAAGAATAACTTCGGGACCAGGGAAGCAAATTGGTATATATTTTAGTGACAGCACCCTGAATTTCATGTGCAAATAAGAAGATCGAGTTTCAAACCGATCGAGAAGGTTACCAACTTCCTTGGGAGTAGAACGGATTAGTCAATAGCATCACCTATCATGTGTTACCGAGAGTCAAGCCTGGAATTCCAGAAGTAAATCCGCTATAGAATACTGGCAGTGGACACCTTAATTCCTGTTATGAAAATATAGGTTGAGAGACAAACTGTCAGAGAATATTATTAATTGGTATAAAGTCATTCATGGAACCGAATGCAGTGCTTTTTGTGAACCAAACAAGCTGTAGGATGTGTCATGCTGATTGTTCGCGCAAAAAGATATCAGTAGATATTTCGGAGGGATACTATATTATCATGTCTCAGTATCAAAATCGAGAGTCAGACCGTTGGAGATCGTTACCAGCCTTCCTACAAGATGCGCGGCGAAGCCAATAACTTCACGTATCCTATGATACCAAGTGTAAATCCAGGTATACCGGCATTAAATCCTCTGAACAGTATTGGATATAGAAACCTTAAATCACGATATGAACACTAAGCTTGAGAGTCCAACCGTCGGAGAGAATTACCAATTGTTATAAATCCATTGTTTCTATCCAATACCTTACCTTCCAAGATCCCAACCCGCTGCGGAGACTGTGTTCCTTCGTTTTCACGTGATCAAGTTAGTACACATATTAGCAAACGGAGACATTATTTTCATGCATATATAGGAATATCGACGACGAACCGTGCGAGAACGTTGCCACCTTCTGCGAGAGACAAACGGCTAAGTCTATAGATTCACATTACCTATGATACCGAGAGTCAAACCTGGAATTCCGTGAGTATATACGCAGTACAGTATTGAACAGAGACACCTTAATTTGCTGTATGAGTGGTAATATAGAGATTCGAACCATCCTAGAACGTTACTTACTGGCATAGGTTCAAACTTCTTACCGGATACATTTCCCTCTGAGAAACTA
The DNA here is from genome assembly GCF_051020765.1 of Lasioglossum baleicum. Taxonomy (NCBI): domain Eukaryota; kingdom Metazoa; phylum Arthropoda; class Insecta; order Hymenoptera; family Halictidae; genus Lasioglossum; species Lasioglossum baleicum. The sequence goes on along the minus strand of NW_027469756.1, from coordinate 28,950 downwards.
ACCCGTTGCAGCAAGTATTTGTCTTAGAGTTCAGGGAATGATATTAGTTGACACTTTAGCAGACAGGCACGCAAATTGCATCTATGGATAGGAGGATGTAGGGTCAAATCGTCCGAGAACGTTAACAACTCTTATGACAGTCGCATGTCTAATGCAATAGCTTCACCTTTCCTGTGATTTCGAGTGAAAAAGCGAGGTGCAATGTACGATTTGAATACTAAACTAGTCCGTCAGACTGATTGAGTGCTTTGCCAATTTGTATAAATTCGAACGATTTACGCGAGACCTTACACGTCGAATGCATGTAATGGGAGTATAAATCCCTGTTCAGAAAATGAAATTGGTATTCATTTCAGTAATGGGCATCTTATCATCGTGTGTGAATTAGAATATCGAGGGTCAATCCGTTCTAGAACGTTACAACCTTCTGTGAGAAACGAACTGCTAAGTCAATAGCTTCACATATCCTGTGATTCTGTGAGTCATAAAAGGTATTCCGGTACTTTCCCGCTGACCAGTATTGGCAATAGAGAACTTATTTCACGATATGAATATTAAAGTAGAGCATCAAACCATTGTATAGCTTTACCTCTTCGTATAGTTCCAAACATTTTGCCGAAGACCTTATATTCCGTGAATCTAACCCGTTGTATCGAGTGTTCAACTACGTGTTCATAGAAGCAAGTTAGTATGGATTTTAGTGACGGGCACCTTAACTTCATGTATGGATTACAAAATCCAGGGTTAAAGATTTCAAGAACGTTTCCACCTGCCTTGAGTGTCGACCGGCTGTGTCAATAGCTTCACCTATCCTGTGATACCGAGGTTCAAACCAGGTATTCCCTGTGTAAATCCGTTTTACAGTATTGGCATTAAAAACCCTACTTCCTGGTGTAAACATTAATGTACAGGGCCATACAGTTGTGCAAAGTTACCTACTGGTATAAAATCTAACTCTTCACCGAAGGCAGTACCTTCCGCAGTACCCCGCGATTACGAGAGTAAAACATCGTGGTCTGAGCAGAAAAATAGTACACATTTCCGTGACGGGCACCTTAATTTCATGAATGAATTAGAAAGGCGAGTGTCAACCCGCTCGTGAGTGATTCCACCTTCTGTGGGAGACTATCGGCTAGATCAATTTCTGCACCTATCCTGCGATGCCGAGAGTCAAAACAAGAAATCCAGGATTAAACGTCCTGCACTGTATTGGCAGTAGACACCTTAATTCACGGTATCGATATTAATGCACAGAGCCAAACCGTTGTTGAACATTAACCATTGCTACAGACTCAAGCTATTTACCGAAGGCCTTACCTTCCGAGAACCTGACCCGCTGTACCGAGAGTGTAACTTCGCGTTATGGGAAACAAATTATTATACATATTAGTGACGGCAGCGTAATTTAATGTACGGATTAGATGATCGCGGCTCAAACCGGTAGATAACGATGCCTCCTTCTGTGAGGGGCGAACGGCTAAGTCGATAGCTACTCCCATCCTGAGATTCCGAGAGTCAAACCACGCATTCCTGTAGTATAACCGCTGAACAGAGTTTGCATTGAAGACCCTACATCCCACTATAATTATTTAAGTTCAGTGTCACAAATTTGTACAAGGATACCTATTGGTAGAGGATCTAAGTCTTCACGGAAGGCCTTACCTACGGAGAAGTAAACCGGCTGTTTCGAGTTTATGACTTCGTGGTCAGAATAGCGAAATAGTATAAATTTTAGTGACAGGCAACTTAATTTCCTCTATGGATCAGAAGATCGAGGGCCACACCGTCCGAGAAAGTTAGCACATTCTTTGAGGTTCGAACGGCTGAGTCAAAAGCTTCACTCATCCAGTGATTCCGAAAGTATTATCAGGTATTCCACGAGAAGATCTGCATTTCAGTGTGGGCACTAGGCACCCTATTTTACGGTATAAATATTAAAGTAAGCAGTCAAACCGTTGTAGCACATTACCCCTTGATGTAGTGTAAAACTTTTATTGTAAGTCCTTACCGTCCGAGAAGGTATCCCTCTGTATCGCGAGTATAACTACGTACACAGGCAAGCAAATCAATATACATTTTAGTGACGAGCACCTGAACTCCATGCATGAATGAAAACATCGAGTGTCAAACCGATCGAGAACGTTACCACGTATGTAAGAGACGAACGGCTATGACAATAGCTACACCTAACCTGTGTTTCCGACGTTCAAACCACGTATTCCTGGAGTAAATATGCTAAACAGTAGTGTCAATGGACACTTTAGTTCACGGTTTCAATACTAAAGCAGTCCGTCTATCCGTTGCATAACATTACCTATTCGCGTAGCGTCAAACTTCTTACACAATGGCCTACCCTCCGAAAAACATATCACCTCTATCGAGAGTATTACACCATGTTCGGAGCTAGCAACTAGTCTACATTTTAGTAACAAGCACCTCAATTTCATGCATGAATTACAAGGTCCTGGATCGATACGCACGAGAACGTTGGCATCTTTGTGAGAGTCGAATGGCTAAGTCAATAGCTTCACCCGTCCTGCCATTCCGAGTGACAAACCAGGTACTCCGGCAGCAAATCGGCTGAACAGTATTGGTAATGAACTCCTCCATTCACGGTTTGAATATTAAAATAGTGCGTTAAACCGTTTGAGATCGTTACCACACTCTATGAGAGTCGTATGGATAAGTCTTCACCTATCCAGTGATTCGGAATGCCAAACCAAGCATTACTGGTGCAAATTCGCGGAATAGTATTGCCAATAGACACCTTAATTCGCGTAATGAACATTAAAATAGAGCATCACACTTTGTGAGAACGATCCTCATTCCAATGAAGTCGAACGTTTCACGGAATGCCTTACTGTCCGAGAAGCTAATCCGCCGTATCGAGAGTATAGCTTCGTCGTCAGAGGAATATATTAGCAAACATCTTTGTGATGGGCACCTTGATTTCAATATGAACATGAAGATCGTGGGTCAAATCAATTGAAAAATTTTTCACCCTCTATGTGAGTCGATCGGGTAAATCAATCGCTTCACCTACTCAGGGATTCCGAGAATCAAACCAAGAAATTCGGGCGTGAATTCGCTGTACAGTATTCGCAATAGATACCTTAGGTCACGGATAGAATATTAAAGTACAGAGTCCGAAATTCGTAGACCGTTACATATTGGGATAACGATAAAAGTTTTACAGAAAACCTTACCCACGGAGAGCGTAACCCGATTTATGCAGAGAATTACTTGGTACTCAGAGATACAAATTAGTAGTCGTTGCAGTGAAGGGCACCTTAGTTTCATATATGAGTGTCAAGGTCGTGTGTCGAACCGTTCGGGAACGTTACCACCTTCAATGTGAAATCGCACAAATAACACAATAGTTTCACATATCCTGCGATTCCGAGAGTCAGACCAGTTTTTCCGGGAGTAAATACGCTGAACGGTATTAGTAATGGACACTTTAATTGAAGGTTTAAATAAGAAAGCAAAACGTCAAGCAGATTGTGAGCATTGCCAATTGGTATAAAGTCAAACGCATTACCGAATGCCTCACCATACGAGAAGCTAACCCGCTGCTTCGGGAGTATAACTTCGTGTTCAGAGAGAGAAATTAGTATTCATTCCAGTGTCGGACACGCTAGCTTCATGTATGTAGTAGAAGATCGATTGTCACACCGTTGGAGAAAGTTGACACATCCTGTGAGAGAAGAACGGCTAAGTCAATTGCTTGGCGTACCCTGTTATTCGGAGAGCCAGACCAGGCATTCCTCGGGAAAGGCCGCTGAAGAATTCTGGCAATAGACACGTTCATTTAGAGTTTGAATATTAAAGTAGAGCGACATTCCGTTTGTGAACGTTACCAATTTTTATAAAGTCCAACGTTTTACCGAAGGCTGCCGCTTCTGCGAAACTCACCAGCTTCGTCGGGAATATGGCATCGTGTTCAGAGCATCAAATTAGTAAACACTTTATTGACTGAGACCTTAATTTCACCATGAAAAAGAATTTCAGGGGTCAATCCATTCTACAAAGTTAACTCCTTCCCTGAGATTCAAACGGCTAAGTCAATAGCTTCAGACATCCTGTGATTCATAAAGTCAAACAAGATATTGAGGGAGTAAATCCGCTGTACTGCCTTCGCCATAGATACCTTATATCGCGGATTGAATATTAAAATAGAGCCAAACGCCGTGTGCGAACAATACAATTCATATAAATTCAAGCATTTTACCAAATACCTTACCGTCCGCGAAGCTATGCCACTGTATCGAGAGTATAGACTGGTGTTTAGGGAAACACGTTCGTAAACAATTTAGTGACTGCACCTGAATTTCATGTATGAATTAGAATATCGAGGGTCAAAGCGATCGAGAACGTTACCACTTTCTGTGAGAGACGACCAGCTAAGTTAACAGCAACACCTGTCCTGGGATACTGAGAGTCAACTATATATTCCAGCAATACATGCGTGGGACAGTGTTGGCAATAGAGACCCTAATTTAAAGTTTGAATATAAAAATAGGGCCTGACGCCGTTTAAGGACGTTACCAATTGATATGATGTCAAACGTACTACCTAAGACCTTACCTTCCGCGAACACCTCCCGCTTCGTAGAGAGTATAACTCCGGGTTCAGTGAAAGAAATTAGTATTGATTTAAGTGACAGGAAGCATAACTCCATGTATGAATTAGAAGATCGAGTATCATACAGTTCGAGAACGACACCACCATCTTTGTGATTTTAAATGATAAGTCACTATCTTCACCAATCCAGTGATTCCGAGATTCAAACCATGTATTTCGGGAGTAAATCCGCTGAACAATATTGGGAATAGTAACCATAACTCACGGGCTGGATACTAAAATGGAGCGTCACACCGTGTGGGAACGTTACCAATTGCTACAAAGTCAAACGCTTTCCAGAAAGCCATAACGTGCGAGAAGCTATCGCTCTGTATCGAGGGTACGTCTTCGTGTTCAGTGAAGCAAACTACTACGCTTTCTAATGTCGGGCACCTTAATTTCATGTATGGATAGAAGATCGAGGGTCAAACATTAGAGAACAATACCACATACTTTGTGAGTGGAATGGGTAAGTTCATTGCTTAACGAATCCTGCGATACCGATAATCAAACGGTGTATCCCGGAAGTAAATCCGCTGTGGAGTATTGGTATTAGACACCATATTTCACGGTATAAATATTAAAGTATAGAGCCAATCCGTTTGAGAGCGTTACGAATTTGAATTACGTCAAACGTTTTACTGAATCCCTTAGCCTCCGAAGCATATCGCATTATATCGAGAGTACAGCTTGGTGTTCAGAGGAGGAAATTTGTACACATTTTAGTGACGGGCACCATGTCTTCCTGTATGAATGAGATGTTCGATGATTCAAACCGATCGAGATCGTTACCACCTCTTTTGGGAGTCGCTCATCTTAGTCAATAGCTTCACCTACCCTGTGATTCCGCGGGTCAAACCAGTTATTCCGGGAGTATATCCACTGGTCAGTATTGGCAATTGACGCCTTAATTCGCGGTAAGAATATTAATTTGGAGAGTCAAACCGTCGAAGAGCATTACCAATTTCAATAAAGCAGGATGTATTTTTTTCTTCCCCAACACGTTGCCTTCCACGAACCAATCCCGTTGTAGCGAGTGTCTTGCTACAAGCTCACGGAAACAAATTATTATACGTTTTAGCAGACGAACGTGTTACTTTTTTGTATTAATAGGAAAATCGAGAGACAATCCGTTCGATATCCTTATCATCGTCTTTGAGATTCGAACCTCTATGTAACTGGCTTCCCCTATCCTGAGACTCCGAGAGTCAAACAAGGCATTCCGGAAGCAAATGCGCTGTACATCATCGGCATTGAAATTCCTACTTCTCGGTATATGTTTCAAAGTAAAGAGTACAGCTATACCTATTGGTAGAGAGTTTAACTTTTCACCGATCGCCGTAGCTTCCGCGAATCTACCACGCCGTATCGAGAGTATAACTTCGTGTTTAGAGAAAGAAATTATTCTTCCTTTCAGTGGCGTGTACCTCAACTTCATGTATGAATTAAAATATAGAGGGTCAAACCGTTCGAGAACGATACCACCTTCTGTGAGAGACGACCAGCTAAGTTAACAGCAACACCTGTCCTGTGATTGCGAGGCTCAAGCCAGGTAATCCGAGAGTAAAGCCGCTGATGTGGATTGCCCATAGATACCTTAATTCACGGTGTGAATGTTAAAATAGAGCGTGACACCGCTTGAGAACGGTGTCAGTTGCGATAAATTCAAACATTTTACCGAAGACCATACCCTCCGAAAAATTTGCCCTCTGTACAGAGAGTATAACTTCAGGTTTAGATAATCACACTAGTATACGATACAACTAGTGTCAGTGATTTAACGTGCGGCTCCTGCCACGAGGGCTTAATCCACACGGCCCCCATGGGCGCGGGATTGGGATACGCCCAATCAGCGCAGTGTGTGGCACACCTTACCACACACCTACCAATTAGCTCGTAGACTGCAAGCCCTACGCGCCAACCTTGGGTAGGCCGGACCTTTCTAAATCCCTACTGACTCAGGCAGGCCAGTGCCCGAGCAGATCTCACGCCGCTCACCCGTGGAGGATCTCCCGCCCGAAGACGGAGTCCCCTAACCCGCGATATGGGCCTACCATTGCCCCCTCGAGGCCAACCCAAGCAACCGGCGGGGAGGACGGACCAAGGCCCGCCCGCCCCAGGGCTCGAACCGGTTCCCGAGGTACCAGTGAATGCAGGGCCGTACAGGTCATACCCCTCGTAAGGACACCTTACTTCCTGAATGAGGTGCTTGCTCACCTCGGCCTAGGTTGGGCCGACTCGGGCACCGTGGGTTCGTCATACACATACTGCAAATGGACCAGGAGGCCCACCGCAGCCCCTGCGGGGAGAATACGATACAGTGATGGTATCTTAATTTCGTGTATGAATTAGAATTTCGAGTAAAACATTTCGAGACCATTACCACCTGCTATGATATTCGAACAGCTAATTTACTTGTTTAACGTATCCTATGTTTCCGAGGGTAATGCCAGGAATTCCAGGAGTAAATTCGCTTCACACTATTGACAGTAGAATCCTTACTCCATGGTTTGAATGTTAAAGCAGACCGTCAAGCCATTGTAGTACGTTACCTATTGATATAGAGTTCATCACTTTGCAGATAGCCTTTCCTGCGGTGAAGCTAACCTGCCGCTTCGAAAGTATACCTTCGTGTTCAGAGATGCAAATTAGTAAACATTTTCTTGACGGGTACCTTAGTTTCATTATGAACAAGAAGCTCGGGCGTCAAACCGTTCGAGAAAGCGACCACCTTCTTTCAGATTCGCACGCCTAAGTCAATAAATTCATACATCCTGTGACTCAGAGAAGTAAAACATGGTATCCCGGGAGTAAGTCCGCTGAATGGCTTAGGCAATAGACACCTTAGCATAGGGTTGGAATATTAAACTTGAGGGACAAACCGTTTGAGAGAGCTACCAATTGATATGAAGTCAAATGTATTACCGAAGGCCTTACCTTCCGAAAACCACACCGGGTTCATCGAGAGGATAAGTACGTGCTCAGAGAAAAAAAAAATTAGTATTCATTTCAATGGCCGGCATCTTAACTTGATGTACGAATTAGGGATTGGAGGGTCAAACCGCTCGGGATCGTTGCCGCCTTCTGTGAAAGTCCATCGGCTAAGTGAATAGCATCACATGCCTGCGATTTCGAGAGTCAAGCCAGGTACGCCAGGTGCAAATTCGCGTAACAGTCTTGGCCGTAGACACCATAATTCACAGATTGAAGATTAAAGTAGGCAGTAAAACCGTGATTGAACGTTATCAATTGCTATAAACTCAAACGTCGCCTTACAGAACGAGAAGCTAACCAGCCGTATCGAGAGTATAGCTTCGTGTTTAGGGATACATATTAGTAATCAGTTTAGCGGCGTGATCTGAATTTCATTAGGAATAAGGAGATCGATGGTCAAATCTTTCGAGAACGTTGCCACATTCTGAGAGAGACGAACGGATGAGTCAACAGCATCACCAAACCTGTGATACGGAGAGTCAGATCACGTATTCCAGGAGTAAATCCGTTGTTCAATACTAGCATCATACACCCTATTTCACGGTATAAATATTGAACACCAGATTAAAACCACTCTAGAAATTTAAGAATTGGTATTGAGTCAAGCATTTTACCGAAGCCCATACCTTCCGTGATGCTAACCCGCCGTATGGTGATATAACTTCATGTTCAGAGAAGCAAGATCGCATACGTTTTAGTGACGGCCACATTATTAACATGTGTGAATTCGATGATCCAGGGACAAACGTTTCGTGAATGCGACCACCTTCATTGAAATTAGAACAGCTACCACAATTGCTTTTTTGAGAGGTGAACGGACAAGTCAGTAGCTTGAGGTACCCTGTGACTCCGAGAGTGACACCGTGTATTCCAGCAGTAAATGCGCTCAACATTTATGGCAGTAGACACCTTAATTCACGCTATGAATAATAAAGTTGGGAGTCAAACCGCGGAAGTACGTTACGTATTTGTATAGAGTCAAACTATTTCCGGAAGGCCTAACCTCTCGAAATGCTGACCCGCTTTATCGAGCGTACAACATCGTGTTCAGTGGGACTAATTAAAACACGTTCTAGTGGCGGGCAACTTAACTTTATGCATGAATTGAAAAATCGAGAGTTAAACCGATCGAGAACGTTGCCACCATCTGCGTGAGTCTATTCGCTACGTCAAAAGCTGCACCAAACCTGTGATGCCAATGGTCATCAAACCACTTACTCCGGTAGCAATTCGGCTGAACAGCATTGGCAATAGACACCTTAATATACTGTTTGAATATTAAAGTATGGCGTCAATTCGATGGAGAACGATACCAGTTGCTGCAAAGTCATACGTTTTACCGAAGGTCTATCCCTCTGAAAATCTAACCTGCTGTATCTAGAATAGAACATCGTGTTCAGAATTAAGAATTAGTATTCATTTCAGAGACGAGAACATTAATTTCAGGCATGAATTAGGAGATCGATTGTCAAACCGTTCGAGAACGTATCCACACTCTTTTAGACGAATGAACAAGTCAATAGTTCCACCTATCCTGTTATTCCGCGAGACAAACCAGGTATTCCGGGAGTATATGAGCAGAACAGAATTGGCAATAGACGCCGAAGTTCAGGGTACGAGTAATAAAGCGCAGAGTCGAACCGTTGTAGAACGATACCACAATCTTCTAAAATCGAACGGCTAAGTCAGTACCGTCACCTATCCTTTAATTCGGAGGGTCATGCCAGGAATTCCAGGAATAAGTCCGCTGAACAGTACTAATAATGGACAGGTTAATTCTTTATTTGAATATTAAATAAGCGTAAAACCAAGTGAGATCGTTACCAATTGCAATGAAGTCTAGCGTTTTACCGAAGCCGCTACATTCCGCGATCATCACCCGCGCCATCGGGAACATAACACCGTGTTCAGAGAAAGAAATTAGTCTTCATTTCACTGACGGGCACCTTAGCTTCATGTTTGGAGTAAAAGATCGAGGGACCAACCGTTAGAGAACGTTACCACCTTCGGTGAGTTTCGAACGGCTAAGCCAATCGCTTCATATATCCTGCGATTCAGAGACTCAAGCCGGGTTAACCCAGAGTTAGTTCGCTCAGCAGTATTTGTAATAGACACATTCATTCGCGGTTTAAATATTAATATAGGACGTCAAACCGTTTGAGAACGTCACCACCCTATTTGTAAGTCGAACAGATAAGTCAATAGCTCCACATATCCTGTGATTCCGAAAGATTAACCAGATATTCCGGGAGTAAATACTCTGTACAGAATCGGCATTAAAATCCCTACATCACGGTATAGGTTTTGAAGTCAAAAATACAACTATACCCATTACTATAGAGTTTAACTTTTTACCGAACGCCGTACCTTCGACGAAACTACCACGCCGTATCGAGAGTATAACTTCGTGTTTAGAGAAAGAAATTATTTTTCCTTTCAGTGGCGTGTACCTCAACTTCTTGTATGAATTAAAAGATTGAGGGTCAAACCGTTCGACAACGTTACCACATTCATTCAGAGCCGCATAGCTATGGCAATAGCTTCTCACCAGTCCAGTGATTCCAAGAGTAAAACAAGTTATTACGGGAGCAAATCCGCTTAGTTGTATACACAATGGGCACCATAATTCACGGTATGAACGACAAAGTAGAGCGTCATTCTGTCGGCGATCGTTATCAATTGGTATATAGTAATTATTTTTACCGAAGTCCTATCATTCCGAGAATATAACCCGCCGTACCGAAAGTATAAATTCGTGAACAAAGATTAAATTAAGTAGACATTTTAGTGACGGGCACCTTAATATTAGGTATGAGTTCGTAGATTGCGGGTCAAACTGTTCGAGAAAGTTACGACCTTCTGTGAGAGACGAACGGCTATGGCAATAGTTTCACCTACCCAGTGACTTGGAGAGTCAAATCAGGTGTTGCTGCACTAAATCCACTGTACGGTATTGCCAATAGACATCTTGATTCACGGATTCAATGAAGAAGTAAAACGTCAAGCCGATTGTGAGCATTCCCAATTGGTATGAAGTCAAACGCTTTGCCGAAGACCATACCAACCGAAAAAATAGCTCGATGTATTGAGAGTAAAAGTTCGACTTCAGAGAAAGAAATTAATATTCGTTTCTGTGACGGGCACGGTAACTTCATGTTTGAAGTACAAGATCGATATTCACGCCGTTGGAGGACGTTGCCACCTTCTGTGAGAGACGAACTGCTTCATCTATCCAGTGATTCGGAGCTACAAACCAGGTATTCTGGGAGTAATTCCGTTGATGAATTTTGGCAATGAACACCGTTATTCTCGGTTTGAATATTACAGTGGAGCGTCAAACCGTTTGAGATCGTTACTAATTGCAATAAAGTCAAACGTTTTGCGGAAGAACTTACACCCCGATAAAGTTACCCGCTGTATCGGCAGTATAACTTTGTGCCCAGAGAAGGAAATGAGTCTTCGTTTCAGTGACTGGCACCTTAAATTCATGTATGAAGTCGGAGTTCGGAGGTTAAACAATTCGACAACGTTACCACCTTCCCTGTGAGTCGAACACCTACGTCAGTAGCATCAGCTTTCCTGTGATTCCGAAAGTCAATGCAACAATTCCCGGAGTCATTCCGCTGGACAGAACTGGAATCGTACACCCTATTTCATAGTATAAATACTAAAGACCAAGGGCAAACCTTTGTAGGATATTTGTATTGATACAGAGCCACACTTTATAGCAGAGGCATTGCCTTCCGAGAAGCTAACGCGCTGTATCGACTTTATATCTTGGAATTCTGGTGAGCAAATTAGTATGCATTTTAGTGACAGGCATATTAATTTCATGTATGAATTAGAAGATCGATGACCATACCTTTCAGGATCGATACCACACTCGATGAGAATTGAACGCCTGAGTCAATAGCTTCGTCAATGCTATAATTCCGAAAGTCAGTTCAGGTACTCCGCGAGTAAATTCGTTGGGCGGTATTGGCAATGGACACCGCAATCCACGGTATGAATATTAATGTGGAGAGTCAAACCGTCGGAGGATATTACCAATGCGAATGAAGTCAATCTTCCTGCCGCATACCATAACTTCCGAGTGTCTAACACGTTGTAGCGAGTGTCTCGGTTATTGTTCACAGAAACAAATTAGGGGACATACTAGCAGACGGACACCACATTTCCGTGAATGAATATCGTAATGGAGTCCCAAACCGTTCCAAAACCATGTATGCCGGGAGCAAATCAGCAGAACATTATTGCGAATAGACTCCATCATTCACGTTTTGAGTATTAAAATAGATCGTCACTCCGTGTGAGAACGTTACCAATTTCTATAAAGTCGAGCGTTTTCCAGAAAGCCTTATCGAATGAAAAACTAACCCGCCGTATCGAGAGAATAGCATCGTGTTTAGAGAATCACATTAGAGTACATTTTAGTGATGCCACCTCAAAATCATGTATGAATTAGAATATCGAGTGTTTAACCTTTCGAGACCGTTACCACCTTCTATGAGAATAAAACGGCTAATTCAAAAGCTTCACGAATCCTGAGATTCCTTGAGTCAAACAAGGTTTCATTGACGGGGCTTTAATTTCATGTTTGAATGAGAAGATCGAGCGATAGACCGCTCGAGATTGTTGACATCGCCAGTGAGAGACGATCGGCTAATTGAATAGCTGCAGAGATTCCGATAATCAAACTAGGCAATCAGGGAGTAAATCGACTGAACACGATTGGCAATATTCAGCTTAATTCACTTTTTGAATTTTAAGGTATCATATCATGCCGTCGGTGGACAAAACCAATTCGTATAAAGTCATTCTTTTTACCGAATACCTTACCTGCCGAGAACACTAACCCTGAGTAGGCAGCGTCTTCCTCCTTGTTGACGGAAACAAATTAGTGGACCTTTTATCAGACGGACGACGCATTTTCATCCACGAATAGCAAATCCGAAAGTTCAAACCGTTTGACGACCTAACCCCCTTCTTTCAGAATACAATGGCTGAGTCAATAGCTTCACCCATCCTGCGATACCGAGAGACAAGCCCGGTGTACCGGGATAAATCAGCAGCTCAGTATTGGCATTAGAGACAGTATTTCACGGTACAAATATCAGAGTACGGAGACAATTCTTTGTGGAACGTTACCTATTGGTGTAGTGCCAACCTTTTTCCGGCGGCATTACCCTCCGAAATGCTAACCCGCAGTATCGTGAATATAACATCTTGCTCAATGGACCAAATTACAATAAATTTTAATTGCAGGCACCGTAACTTCTTGTTTGAGTTAGAAAATCGAGAGTCAAACCGTTTCAGAACGGGACATCCCCCTTTAAAAGTCGAACGGGTAAGTCAATAGCTTATCCTATCCAATGATTCGGAGAGTCAAACCAGATATTCCAGGAGTAAATCCGCTGAATAGTATTAGCAATACACACTTTAACTCACCGAATCAGTATGAATGTACAGAGTCATACCGTTCTAAAACGCTACATCCTGACACACAGTAGAGCATTTCCCGATACCCTTACCTTCCGAGGAACAAACTCGCTGTATCGACAGTACATCTTCGTGTTCAGTAAAATACATTAGTAAATGCTTCAGTGACAGGCACCTTAATTTCACGTATGAAATTGAATACCGAGGGTCAAACCGTTGGAGCACGTGACGACCTTCTGTGACAGACGAACGGCTACGTCAATAGCTTCGCCTATACTCTGATTCGGGCAGGCAGGCCAGGCATTCCGGTAATAAATCCGCTGAAGATTATTGGCAATAGGTTCCATAATTGACGATTTGTATTTTAAAGTAGATCGTCAATTCGATTGAGAACGATACCAATTGATGCATTCAAACGTTTTATCGGGGACCTTACCTTCATCGATTCTCACTCACGTCATCTTGAGTATAACTTCACATTCATAGGCGGAAATTAGTAAACATTTCTGTGTCGGGCACTTAATTTCATTATGAATAAGAAGATCGCGTGTCAATCCGCTCGTGGACGTTGTCACCTTCTTTGATATTCCAACTGGTTTTTCAATTACTTCACGAACCCTGTGGTTCCGAGAGACAAATCTGCTACTCTGGGGTAAATCCGCGGAAGAGCGTTAGTAATATACTCCTTAATTCACGGTATGAATACTTAATCAGTCCGGCAACCCATTGTAGAACGCTACCCACTGGTGGATATACAATCTTTTAACCGAAGCCTTAACATCCGAGAAGCTTGTACGCCGTATCGAGAATATAACTTGGTTTCCAGAGAAGGACATTAGTATACGTTATAGTGATGGGCACCATAGATCCATGTATGAATTACAAAAACAAGAGACAATCCGTTCCAGAAAGTTACTGCCTTCTCTGTGTGTCAACCGGCTTAGTCAATAGCTTGACCCATCCTGTGATTCCTAGCGCTATGCCTGGTATTCCAGGTGTAAATCCGTAGATCAGTATTTGCAGTTGATTCCATAAATCACTACCTGAGTATTAAAATAGGGTGTCAAACCTTCGGCGAACATTTCCAATTCCTATTAAGTCATTCTTTTCACCGAATACGATACCTTCCGAGAAACTAACACGCTGTAGTGAGTGCCACGATTGCTGCTGACGGAAACAAATTTGTACACATTTTAATGTACGGACACCACATTTTTGTGAATAATTAACAGCATCGTGAGCCAATACGTTCGAAAACGTTTCCACCCGCTCTGTGCGTCGCAGACCTAAGTCAATAACTTTACATAGCCTGTGCATCCGAGAGTCATAGCAGTTATGACTGGAGTAAATCTTCTCGACACTATTGGCATTAGATACTTTAATACTAGGTTTGAATGCTATTGCAGACCGTCAAACTGTTATTGAACGTTACCATTTGGTATAGAATCATACAATTTACCGATTGCCCTACCTTCTGAGAAGCTATCCCGCCGTATTGAGAGTATACCTTCGTCTTCAGAGGATCAAATTAGAAAACATTTTAGTGACGGGGACCTTAATTTCATTATGAATAAGTAGCTCGAGCGACAAACCGTTCGTGAATGCTACTACATTCTTCGAGATTAGAACGGCTAAGTCAATAGCTTCATACATCCTGTGATTCAGTGAAGTCAATCCACGTATTTCGGGAGTAATTCATCCGAAGGTTATGGGCAATATACACCATTATTCTGTGTTTGAATATTACAGTAGTGCGTCATACCGTTTGAAAACATGACCAATTGGAGTAAAGTCAAACACATTGCCGATGGCGATACCCTCGTAGAAGCAAATTCGCCGCTTCGAGAGTATAACTTCGTGTTCAGAGGAAGGATATAGTCTACAATTCTGTAATGGGCTCCTTAATTTCATGTATGAATTAGAAGATCGAGGGTCAAACCGTTCGAGGACATTACCACCTTCTTCTGGAGACGAAGGGCGATGTCAAAAACTTCACCCATCCTGTTATTCCGATCGACAAACCAGGTATTCCGAGAGACAATCCGCAGTACAGTATTGACAATAGGCACCTTAATTTACGGTATAAATATTAATCTAGAGACTCGATCAATCGAGGAACGGTACTAATTGGTATATGGTCAGATTCCGTACAGGATACCACACTCTCCAAGAGTCTATCCCGCAGCAGCAAGTGTCTTGCATAGCGTTCAAGGAAACAAATTAGTAGACACTTTAGCAGACGGACAGGTTAGTTGCATGTAGCAATAGGAAGATAGAGGGTCAAACCTTTCAAGGACGTTACCACCTTCTTTGAGAGACGAAAGGCTAACTCAATAGCGTCATGTATCCTGTGAGTCCGGGAGTCATGCCAAGTATACCCAGAGTAAATATGCTGAACATTGTTGGCAATAGATTAATTCACGGTATCAGAACTATCGTACAGAGCCCAATCGTTGTAGATCGTTACATATTCGGATAGAGCCAAGCATCATGCCAAAGGTCTTACCTTCTGAGAACCTCACCCGCTACATCGAGAGTATAACTTCGTGTTCAGAAAAAGAAATTAGTACGCTCTTCTGTGATGGGCAAGCTCTCTTCGTCTATGATTTAGAAGATCGAGGGTCAAAAAATTCGAGATCGTAACCACCTTCTGTGAGAGGCGAATGTCACAGTGAATAGCTTAATATATACTGTGATTCCGTGAGTCAAACCAGGTATTGTGGACGTAAATCCGCCGAGCAGTATTGTCAATAGAAACCTTAATTCACGGATTGGATGTTAAAGTAGAGCGATAAACTGTTTGTGAGCGTTACCAATTCGTATGAAGTCAAACGTTTTGAAGAAGACTTTACACTTCGAAAGCCTAACCCTCTGTACCGGGAGTCTAACATGTATTCCGAATATATGAACATTAATGTAGGGGGACATACGGTCAGAAAACATCACCAATCTGTATAAAGTCATTCCTCTTACTGAATACCGCATCTGCGGAGAACCAAACGCACTGTAGCTAGCGCCCTGCTTAATGTTCACGTACTCATGTTAGTATACATTTCAGCGGACCAACACCACATGCTGATGTATAAATATCAGCATCGTGAGGTAAAGCGTCCGGGAAAGTTACCGGCGTTCATGAGAGACGAACGGCTAAGTCAATAGCTTCAATTATGTACTGTAATACCGAGAGTGCAACCAGGTATACCGGGCGTAAATCCGCTGTACAGCATTGGCAATAGACACCATAATTCACGAATTAAATATTAAAGTACAGCGTCGAACCGCTTGAGAGCGTTATAAGTTAGTATAACGTCAAACATTTTACAGAAGGCCTTACTTTCCGCGAACCTCACATGCATCATGGAGAGTATAACTATGCGTTCAGAGAATGATTCAATTATTCATTTCAGTGACGGGCACATTAACTTTTTGTATGAATTAGAATATCGATGGTCAAACCTATAGAGATAGTTACCAACGATTTGTGAGAGTCAAACGTCTGGGTCATTGGCATCACTTAACCTGTGATTCTGTGAAGCCAAGCAGATATTCCGCGAGTAAAACGGCTTAGCAGTAGCGGCAATCGACACGTTAATTCATTGTATGAAATTAAAGTAGAGAGTCAACACGTAGGAGAACGTTACCAATTAGAATAGAGTCATTAATTATACCCAACACCTTCCACTCTGAGAACGCAATCCGCTATATCGATTTGTCTTGCTTAGTTTTCACGGGAAGAAATGAGTAGGCACTTTAGCAGGCGGACACCATAAGTTCATGTATGAATTAGAAGTCGTGTATGACGCAGTGCGAGAACGTAGTCACCATCATTGAGAGTCGAGCGGCTAACACTTTAGCTTCTCTCATCCTGTCATTCAGGGAGGGAAAGCAGGTATTCCGGGAGAAAATTCACAGTACATTATCGGCATTAAAAACCCGACTTCCCGGTATAAATATTAAAGTACAGAATCATACAGTTGTGCAACGTTAATTATTGGTATGCAGTCAAACATTGTACCGAATGCATTAGCTCCCGACAGGATAACCCGCTGTATTTAAATCATAACCTAGTGTTTAAGGAAGCAAATTAGTATACCTTTTAGTGATGGACACATTCATATCATGTGTGATTTCATATATCCAGGGTCAAACCTTTCGTGAACGTGACCATCTTCCTTGAGATTCGAACAGCTAACACAATAGCTTCTTTGGGAGTCGAACAGCCAAGTCAGTAGCTTCACCTATCCTGTCCTGTCGAGAGTCAAACCAAGAATTCCGGGAGAACATCCTCTGAAGGGTATGGGCCTTATACACCATAATTCGCGGTGTAAATATTAAGGCACTGAGTCATACCGCCGGAGACATTATCTGTTTAAGTAAAGTAATACCTTTTACGCAATACCTTACCTTCCGGGATCCTAACCCGCTGTAGCGAGATTCTAACTTAGTGTCCATGCAATGAAATGAGTTGATTTCTCAGCAGACTGACTCCTCAGTATCACGTATGAATGGCAAACACGAGAGTCAAACTCTTAGATATTATAGAGTTAGCATCTATTTTGAGATTAGTGCTGCTAAGTCAGTAGCTTCACCTGTCTTGTTATGCTGGAGGCCGGACCAGAAATTCCGAGAGTATATCCGCAGTATAGTATTGGCAAGAGACACTTTAATCACGGTTTGAATACTGAAGTAGAAGGTCAATCCATCGGAAAACATTTCAAAATGGTAAAAAGTCAAGATATTGCCGGATACATTGCATTCTATGAACCGTACTTGATGTTTCAAGTGTCATACAAAGTGCTCGGAAAACAAATTAGTAGATATTACAGCTGAAGCACACCTTATTTTCATGTAGAGAATAATCGAGAGTCACACCTTCGAGAACGATCCTTCCTTCAGTGGTAGACGAAAGGTTATGTCAATAGGTTCACCTATCCTGCGATTCCGAAAGTCAAGTCTGATGTTCCGTAAGTAAATGCGTTGTACAGTACTGGCAAAGGACACCACAATTCACAGTTTGTATATTAATGTAGAGCTTCAAACAGTATGAGAGCGTTCCCAATTGGTATAAAGTCAAACGATTTCCGAACGTTTTAGCTTCTGCGAATCTCACCCGCTTCATCGAGAGTATAACTTCGTGACCAGGGAAAGAAATTACAATTCCTTGCAGAGTCGGGTACCATAGCCTCATGTATGAGTTAGAAGGTTGGGGGTCGATCCGCACGAGATCGTTGCCACCTTCTGTGAAACGCGAACTGCTAAGTGTGCAGCTTCACCTATCCTGCGATTCCTGGTGTCATCAAAGGTATTTGGAAGTAAATCGGCAGATCGGTATTGGCATCAACCACATTAGATCTCGGTCTATATATTAAAATAGTGCGTCACGCCGTGTGAGAACGTTACTAATTGCTATATGTCAAACGCTTTGCCGAATGCCCTTCGGACTGTGAATCTATCCCGCGGTATCGAGAGTATACCAACATATGTAGGGAATCTCATTAGTATACATTATTGTGATTTCATGTATGAATTAAATGATCAAGGGTAAATCAGTTTGATACCGTTACCACATTCAATGATATTCGAACAGCTAAGTCAATAGCTTCACATATCCTGTGTTTCCGAGAGCCATACATATATTCCTGGATCATATCCGCTCAGTACAATTGGCAATTGACACTTCAATTCACGGCATGATTGTTAATGTAGTGAGTCAAACCGTTGGATAACAATACGAATTCGCCTAAAGTCATTCATTTTACCGAGTACCATAAATTCCGCGATGCTAACCTGCCGTATCAAGCGTATAGCTTCCTGTTTATCGTAACACATTAGTATATTAGTGACGTCACTCTAAATTCAAGTATGATATGGAACATCGAGCAACAGGCCGTTCGAGGACGTTACCACCCGCATTTAGAGTCGAACTGCCAATTCGAAGATTTCACCTCTCCTATGATTGCAATTGTCCATCCGGGTATCCCGTAATAACTACGCTGAAATGTATTGGCAATTGACGACTTGAGATCGTTACTAATTGCAATAAAGTCATACGATTCACTGAATGCCTCACCGTCGGAGAAGCTAACCCGCCGTATCGAGGGTATAGCTACGAGTTTAGGGAAACACATTAGTGTATAATTTAGCGACAGCATCATAATCTCAGGTATAAATTAGAATATCGATGGTCAACCCATTCGAACACTTTACTACCCTCGTTGAGAGTAGGACAGCTAGCTCAATAGCTACGCCAATCGTGTGATTCTGAGTGTCAAATTAGGTGATCCCGGAGAACATCCCCTGAACACTATTGGCAGTAGATACTTCAATACATGGTTTGAATATTAATGCAGACCGTCACAGCGATGTAGATTGTTACCAACTGCTACAAAGGCATTTCTTACCGAATACCTTATCCCTGGAAAAACTAACCGCCTGCATGGAGTGTATAACTTCGCGATCAGAGATAGAAGTTAGTCACCATTTCAGAGACGAGCACTTTAACTTCATATACGAACAGTATATCAGCGAAAAACCGCTCGAGAACGTTGCTTCCTTCTGTGAAGGACCAACCTCGAAGTGAATAGCATTACCTGTCTCCAGACCTTAGTTTATGTATGACTATCTAAATCGGGAATCCAACCGTTGTGGAACGTTACCACCATCTTTCAAATTCGAACGGCTAAGTCAGTAGCGCATCTATCCTGTGATTCCGAGAGTCAAACCAGGCATTGCATGAGTAATTCCGCTGAACTGTATAGGCAATAGACACTAAAATCCACTGTTTCGATGTAGAGCGTCAAACCCTTTGAGAACGACACCAATTGCTATAAAGTCAAGCGATTTCGAGAAAGCCTTACCGTGCGAGATGCTAACCCGTCATATCGAGAGCATTACTTCGTGTATAGAGAAGCACATTAGAATATTAGTGACACCACCTTAGATTGTGTGAATTAGAACATCGAGGGTCATAAAGTTCGAGACCGTTACCACCTTCTGTGAAAATAGAACGGCTAAGTCAATCGCTTCACCTATCCTGTTATTCCGAGAGTCAAACAAGGTATACCGGGAGTAAATCCGCTGCACATTATGGCATTAGATACCATATTTCATGGTATTAATAATAAATTAGAGAGTCAAACTCTGGAAGATCGTTGCGTACAGTTATATAGCCATACTTTATAAAGTAGTCCTTTGATTGCAAGTAGCTAACGCGCTGTATCGAGGGTACGTCTTCGTGTTCAGAGAAGCAAATTATTACACTTTTTAGCGTCGGGCTCCTTATCCTCGTGGATGAATTAGATGATCGAGTGCCAAACCGACCTGGAACGTTACCACGTTCTGTGAGAGTCGAAAGGCCAAGTCAGTAGCTTCAGCTATCTTGTGCTTTGCGTGAGTCGATACAGGTATTCCGAGAGATAATCCGCTGATGAGTATTGGCCATAGGCACCTTAATGCACGATATAATGATTTAGGTGCTGAGTCATTCCGCCAGAGAAGAATACTAATTAAAATAAAGTAATTCCTATTACACAATACCTTACCTTACGAGAACCGGTCCCACTGTAGCAAGTGTTTAGCTGAGTGTTCACGAAAACAGGTGAGTAGACGTTTCAGCAGACGGACACCTTAGTTTCACGTACGAATAGCCAAATCATCAGTCAAACTATTCGAGAACGTCAGCACCTTTTTTGAGAGTCGTACTTCTAAGTGAATAACTTCACCTACCCTGTTATTCCGAGAGTCAGACCCGGGATTCCGAGCTTCTATTAGCTAGTAATAGTTTAGTATTGGCAACAGACACCTTAATTCAAAGTGTAAATTCTAAAGGACAGAGTCATACCTTTGTAGATCGTTACTTACTCGTCTAGAGTCAATCTTTTTCCAGAAGGCCTTACGTTCCGTGGAGATAACCCGCTATATCGAGATTATTGCTAGGTGTTACGAGAAGCAAGCTAGTATACATTTTCTAGCGGGTACCATATTTTAATTTATGAGTTGGAAGGCAAATGGACAAACAGTTGGAGATCGTTACCACATTCTTTGATGTTCGAAAGGATAAGTGAATAGCTTCACCTATCCTGTGATTCCGTGAGTCACACCGGTTATTCCAGGAGTCCATGCGCTGTACAAAATATGCAATGGACACCTTAGTTTACGGTTAGAATATTAATGTACAGAGTCAAACATTTGTATACCGTTACATATTGGGATGGTGTCAAAAGTTTTACAGAAAATCTTACCCTCCGAGATCTTAACCCGAAGATTGTAGAGAGTTACTTCGTATTCAGAGATACAAATTAGTAAACATTGCTGTGAATGGCACGGCACCGTAATTTAATGTATGAATGAGAAGATCAAGGATGAAACCGTTCGAGAACGTTACCACCTTCTTCGTGAAATAGCACATAAAACACATCTTCACGTGTCCTGCGCCTCGGAGAGCCACACTAGGAATACCAGGAGTATATCCACTGAAGAGTATTGGCAATGGACACCTTAGTTCCCGGATTTAATGTTAAAGTAGAGCATCAATCCGGTTGAGATCGTTACCAATTGCTATAAAGTCAAACGATCTGCACTAAGACGTACCTTCCGCGAAACTCACCCGCCTAATCGAGAGTATACCTCGTCTCATAGAGCGCAACTAGTATTCATTTCAATGACAGACACCTTAACTTCATTTATAAATTAGAGGATCGACGGTCAGGCCGATTGAGAACGTTACCACCCTCTTTGGTTGTTGAAAGGCTGGGTCAATAGCTTCACCTATCCTGTGACTCCGAGGGTCAATCCAGGAATTCCGGGAGTAACTGCGCTGCGCAGTATTGGCAATAGACACCGTAATTCGCGGATCGAATATTAAATATAGAACATCAAACCGTTTGAGAACGTTTACCAATTGTTATAAAGTCAAAAGTTTTATAGAAAACTTTACCCTGCAAGAAAACAACCCGATGTATGTTCTAGTATTACATCGTACTCAGGGATGTAAATTACTATACATTGCAATGAAGGGCACTTTAACTTCATGTATGAATGAGAAGAGCGAGTGTGAAACCGCTCGAGAACGTTGCCACCGTCTGTGAGAGACGAACGGCTGAGTTAATAGCATCATCTGGCCTGTGGTTCGGAGAGTCAAACCTGGTAATCCAGGAGTAAATCCGCGTAATAGTATTGGCAGAAGACACCTTACTTTACGCTATGAATATTAAGGTAGAGAGTCAAACCGACAGTGGAAATGACAGGTTGGTACAAAGTCATTCTTTTTAGAAGTTACCTTACCTTCCAAGAAGGAAACCGGTTGCTGGGCGTGTGTTCCATCGTTCTCAGTGAAACAAATTCGTATTCATATTAGAGACGGGACCCTTAATTTTATGTGTGAAAGAGAATGTCGCGAGGCAAACCGTTCCAAAAGATTACCACCGTCCTTGAGAATCGCACATGTATTACAATAGCTTCAAACAGTCCTGCAATTCTGAGAGCAATACGTGGCCTCTCAGAAGCACAGCCGCATAAAAGTATTGGCAATGGATACCTTAGTTCACTGTTTGTATGACAAAGTTTAGTGTCAAGCTGTTGGCGAGCCTAACAAATTGGTAGATCGCTGATACTCCTTACCGGACACTTTACCTTCGAGAACATAACCCGCTGTATCGTGGGTTTAACTTCGTGTCCACAGAAACAAATTACCGTTTATTCTAGTGATGGGCACCTTCATTTCATACATGAGTAAGTAGATCTAGTCTCAAACAATTAGAGAATTTTACCACCATTTTTGATGCTCGCACATGTGTGTCAAAAGCTGCAGCTATTCTGTGATTCCGAGAGGCAAATCAGGTATTCCAGGAGTTAATTCGATGATCAGTACTAACGATAAACATCTGAAGTCACTGTATGAGTATTAATGTACAGAATCAAAGCGCTGGAGTAAGCCTCATGTTTATATAAGGTCATACTCCCTCAGCATATACCTTACTTCCTGAGAACATAACCCTCTGTATAACTTCGCTATGGGGGGAACAAATTGGCAGACGTTTTAGCAGACGGAAACTTTACCCCATGTATGAATTACAAGAACGAGCATCAAACTGTGCGAGATCGTTACCACCTTCCTTGAGAGTCGAAGGGCTGAGTCAATAGCTACACCTGTTCTGTGATTCCGAGAGTCAAGGCACGTATACCAGGATAAATCATCCGATCAGCGTTGGCAATTAATGTGCTTAATCGCACAGTATGAATATTATGGTAGACAGTCAAGCCGTCGGTGAGCATTTCCAATTTGTATATGATCAATCTTCTTATGGAAGGCCTTACTGTCCGAGAACCGAACCCGCGGTATCGAGAGTCTTACTTCATGTTTCGAGAAGCATATTAGTTTTCACTTTAGTGACAGGCAACCTAATTTCATGCATGAATAAGAAGAGCGATTGTCAAACCGTGCGAGAACGTTACCAACAGATTTGAGTGTCGAAAAGACAAATCAAAAGCATCACGTTCCCTGTTATTCAGATAGTGAAACCAAGAATTCCGGGAGTCTATCTGCGGCACAGAATTGGGTAATTGAACCTTAGTTCAGGGATAGAATAATAAAGTAAAGCGTAAGGCCATTATACAACTTTACCTATTCGTATAGAATGAAACTCCTTACGAAGGCCTTACCTCCCGAGTAGTCCAACCCGCGTAGGCAGAGCCTTACATATTGAACACGGAAGCAAATTAGTAGTCATTGTAGCAGAAGTACACCTCATCGTCATGTACGACCGGAATTATCGAGAGTCAAACCGATTGTGATCGATCCCATCTTCTTTAGGAGCTGAGCGGCCAAGTCAATAGCTTCACATATCCTGCTATTCCGATGGGCAAACCAGGTATGTCGGGAGTCAATACGCTGTACACTATTGGTATTGGACTCCTAAATAACGGTTTGAATATTGAAGTAGAGCACGAAACCGTTTCAGAACTTTTCCACTTGGTATTAAGTCAAACGTTTCATCAATTACCTTACTACCGAGAAACTATTCCGCAGCAGTGCGTGTGATGCTTAGTGTAAACGCAAAAAATTAGTATACATTAGAGCGACAGACACCATAATTTCATGAATGAATAAGAAGATCGAATGTCAAACATTGCTCTGATTCCTGAACGGCAAAGTCAGTAGCTTTACCTATCCTGCCATTCCGTGTGGCATACCTGTCATTCCGGCTAATAAGACCGCCGAACAGCATTAGCAATGGAGACCTTAATTCACGGTATGAATATTAAGGTATAGCGCCAAACATTTGTAGAACTTTACCTATTTGGTGTAGAGATAAACTTTATACGGAGAGCCTTACCTACCGCGAAACAAGCCCGCCGTATCGAGAGTATAACATTGTGCGAATAGAATTGAAGCGAATAGAAAAGTATGCGTCAAACCGTTTGAGACCAACCGTCAATCCTATACCACTCAGCGCATTTACTCCTGGAATACCTGAATTGCCTCTCGCAATCAAGGGATAGGTGCAGCTATTGAAGTGTGAAGTGAAGCTTTTGAAGTGTGACATTCATGGAAGGAGATAAGGTTTTCTAACGGTTTGTCGCTCGATCTTCTTATTCATACATGAAATTAAGGTGCCCGTCACTAAAATGTATACTAACTTGTATCTCTGATCACGAATTTATACTGTCGAGACAGCGGGTTAGGTTATCGGTAGGTAAGACCATGGGTAAAATCTTTTCACTTTATACAAAGTGGAATCAATCTCGAGCGGTTTGACTCTCAATCCCCTAATTCATATTTGAAAATATGGTTTGCTTCAGCGATAATGCCTGCTCATTTGTTTCCGTGAGCACTAAGCATTGCACTGGCTACAGCGTGTTAGGATCTAGGAAGGTGTATGTTTTCGGTAATAGCACTGAAAGAATATTAAATATATAGCGTCAGACCGTGTGTGGACGTTATCATTTGCTATAAGGTCGAAAGTTTCACCGAAAACCATACCATCCGAAATACTAACCAGTTGTATCGAGAGTATTACTTCGTGTTCAGAGAAAGATATTAGTATTCATTTCAATGACGGGCACATTAGATTCATGTATAACATAGAAGATCGGCGGTCAAACGTATCGAAGTCGTTCTGTGAGAGACGAATGGCTACGCCAATAGTTTCACCTATAGATGTGATTCCTAGAGTCAAGCCACGTAGTCCAGGAGTAAATCCGCTCAACAGTACCGGAAATAGACAGCTTGTTTCACAGTTTGAATATCAAAGTGGAGACTCAATCCGATGGAGAACATAAACACAATTTGAAGAAAGTCATACATTTTACCGAATACATTACCTTCTAGATCCTATCCCGCAGAATCGAATATCATGCTTGGTACCCACCGAAACAAATTAATAAACATTTTAGTAGCCGCACTGTTTTTTTCATGTATGAATAGAATAATGGACATTCAAACCGTTCGAGAACAGTCTCACCTTCTGTAAATATCGATCAGCTATGTCACTATTTCCGCCTGCGCTGCATTTCCGATTGTCAAACCAGGTATTCTGGGAGTAAATCAGCGTGACAGTATGGCATTAGGCACCTTAATCTCGGTTTGAATATTACAGTAGAGAGTCAAACTGTCTGAGAGCGTTACCCATTGGGTATAAACTCAATCGTTTTACCCAAGGCCGTACCTTCCGCGAACCTCAAGCGCTTCATCGATAGCTTAACTCCGTGATCAGAAATATAAATTAATTTTCATTTCAGAGACGGGCACCTTATCTTCGTGTATGAATTAGAAGATCGAGTGTCAATCCGCATGAGATCGTTGTCACCTTCTGTTAGAGGCGAACAGCAAAGACAAAGAGCATTATCTATTCTGTGATTCCAAGAGTCAAACAAGCAATTCCGGGATTAAATCCACTGACTAGTATTAGCAAGAAACACATTACATCACGGAATGAATATTAAATTAGGGTGACCAACAGTTGGAGAACATTGTCAATTAAAATAAAGTAATTCTTTTTACCCAATACCATACCTTCCGAGAACCTGTCCCGCTGTAGCGAGTGTCTAGCTGAATGTTCAACCGAAACAAATGAGTAGACGTTTCAGCAAACGGACACCTTGGTATCACGTATGAATAGCAAAATCGACAGTCAAACTGTGCGAGAACGATATCATCTTTTTTTAGAGTCGTACTGCTAAGTGAATAACTTCACCTATCTGTTATTCCGAGAGTCAGATCAGGAATTTCAAGCGTCTATCCGCTGTATAGTATTGGCAACGGACACGTCAATTCACAGTACAAATAGTAAATTACAGAGTCATACCATTGTAGAACGTTACCTACTGGTATAGAGTCAAACGTTTTACGGAAGGCCGTACATTCCGTGGAGATAACCCCCTATATCGGGAGTAAAGCTTCGTGCTCCGAGAAGCAAGTTAGCATACATTTTATGACGGGCACCTTATTTTAATTTATGAGTTTGAAGATAGATGGACAATCCGCTTGAGAACGTTGCACCTTCTGTGAGATCCGAATGGCCAAGTCAATAGCTTCACACATTCTGCGATTCCGAGAGTCAAACCAGATATTCCGGGAGTAAATCCACTGAAAAGTATTCATAATAAACACCTTCATTCACGGTTTGAATATTAAAATTTTGCGCCAATCCGTTTGAGAACGTTACCACCCTCTATGAGAGTCGTACGGATATGTCAATAGCACCACCTATCATGTGATTCGGAGAGTCAAACCAGGTACTCATGGAGTAAATTCGCTGAACAGTATTGGAAGCATACAACTTCAATAACGGTTTGAATATTAGAACTGTGCGTTAAACTGTTTGAGAACGTTACTACACTCTTTGTGACTCGAAGGGATAAGTCAATAGCTTCACCTATCCTGTGATTCCGAGCGGCAAACATGGAACTCCGGGAGCAAATCCGCTGAACTGTATTGGCAATTGGCGCCTTAATTGGAGGATTTATCGTTGAATTAGAGAATCAAGCCGTTGTAGAGCGTTGCCCATTGGTATGCAGTTAAACTTCATTCCGGATATCTTGCACCCCTAGAACATATCCCGCTGCAGCAAGTGTCTTTCTTAGTGTTCAAGGAAAGAATTAGTAGACTCTTCAGCAGACGGACACTTTAATTGCATGAATCAATATGAAGATAGATGGTCAAATCGTCCGAGAAAGTAACCACCTCCATTGAGAGTCGCATGGCTAAGGCAATACCTTCACCTCTCCTGTGAATTCGGGAGATAAACCATGTATTCCGGGAATCAATCCGGTGTACACGATTGGCAATAAACGCGTCAGTAAAAGGTTTGAATGTTATAGTTGTGCGTCAAACCGTATGAGAACGTTTCCAATTGGTATTACGTCAAACGCTTTACTGATGTCCTTACCATCCGCAAGCTCAACGCGCTGTATCGAGGGTATGACAAAGTGCTCAGATGTACATGCAAGTATTCGTTTTTGGCCGGGTCACCTTTCATCATGTATAAAATAGAAGATTCTGTGTCAAACCGTCCGAGAACGCTACCACCATCGTTGGGAATTGACCGACAAACTCAGTAACTTTACCCATCCTTTTATTTCTATAGCTAAACCATGTGTTCCTGGAGTAAATACGCTGAACAGTATTGGCAATGGACGCCTTAATTCAGTGTTGGATAGTAAAGTAGAGCGTCAAACCGCTTGAGATCAATACCAATTGCTATAATGTCTAACACTTTACCAATGGCCTTACCATCGGACAAGCAAACTCGCCGATTCGTGTGTATAAGTTCGAGTTCAGGGAAAGAAATTTGTCTCCATTTCAGTGACAGGCCTCCTAACTTCATGTATGAATTAGAAGGTTGTGTGTGAATCGATCAGGAACGCTGCCACCTCCTTTGAGTGTCTAACTGCTGAGTCAATAGCTACACCTATGCTGTGATTCTGAGGTTCAAATCAGGTAATACCTAAGTTAATCCGCTGAAATGTATTGGGAATTGATGCCTTACTTTAGGGTATTAAATTAATGTAGGGAGACTAACCGTCGGAAGCCATTACCAATTCATATAGAGTCAGCCTTTTTTGGAAAACCTAAGCTTCCGAAATCCCATCCTGCTGTAGCAGGAGTCCTGCTGAATGTTAGCAGAAGCAAATTAGTAGACATTTAAGGAGACGAACGACACATGTTTGTGTATAAATATCAACACCAGCAGTCAATGCAATCGAGAACATTACCTCCATCCTTGCGATTCGTCAATAGCTCCATATATCCTGTGACTCCGAGAGTCATCTCAGATAAACCGGGAGAAAGTCCACTGAAGAAAATTGACAACCGACACCTTAATTAAGAGTTTGAAAATTGAAATATATCGTAAAACCGTTTGTGAACGGTACCAATTTTAATAAAGTCAAACGCTTTAACGAAGACCACGCCTTCCGCAAACCTCAACAGCTTCATGGAGTTTATATCTTCATGTGCAGAAACAGAAATTAGTATTCGTTTCACTGACGGGCACCTTACCTTCATCTATGTATTCGTAGATCGAGGGTCCTGGATTTCGAGAACGAAACCAACATCTATGAGAGTCGAGCGTCTACGACAATAGCTCCTTCCATTCAGTGATTCCGATGGTCAAAGCAGGTGTTCCTGGACTAATCCGCTGATCTGTATTCGCAACAGACAGCTCATTTCACGGTATGAATATTAAAGCAGGCCGTCAAAATCGATGTACAGCATTACCAACTGGAATAGTGTCATTCCTTTTACCGAAAACGTTACCCTCCTAGAACATAACGCGCTTTAGCGAGTGTCATGCTATGTACTCACGGAAACATGTAAGTAAACAATATTAGCAGAGGCACTCATTATTTTGACATATGAATTAGAAGATCGAGTGTCAAACCGTTGGTGATCGT
>NW_027469755.1:0-68544 GCF_051020765.1 Lasioglossum baleicum | reverse complement strand
GAGCTTATGTCAGACTCGACGATTCTTCGTTTCAGAAGTGTATTTCTGTGCGGAATCGCTGTTTCGCGTGGTAGATCAGTGGGTTTGCATGCAAATATGCGAAATTGGCACAGAAACTCCGATTCTGCTAGCACGATCACCATTTATTCGACCTTATGTCAGATTCGACGATTCTTCGTATCAGAAGTGTATTTCTGGCGGAATCGCTGTTTCGCGTGCTAGATCAGTGCATTTACATGCAACGAAGCGAAATTGGCACAGAAACTCCGATGCGGCAAGCACGATCTCGATTTATTCGATCTTATGTTGGATTCGACGATTCTTCATATCAGAAGAGTATTTCTGTGCGGAATCGCTGTTTTGCGTGCTAGATCAGTGGGTTTGCATGCACATATGCGAAATTGGCACAGAAACTCCGATTCGGCAAGCACGAACACCATTTATTCGACCTTATGTCAGATTCGACGATTCTTCGTTTCAGAAATGTATTTCTGTGCGGAATCGCTGTTTCGCGTCCTAGATCAGTGCATTTGCATGCAACGAAGCAAAATTGGCACAGAAACTCCGATTCTGCTAGCACGATCACGATTTATTCGAGCTTCTGTCAGATTCGACGATTCTTCGTTTCAGAAGTGTATTTCTGTGCGGAATCGCTGTTTCGCGTGCTAGATCAGTGAGTTTGCATGCAAATATGCGAAATTGGCACAGAAACTCCGATTCGGCAAGCACGATCACGATTTATTCGAGCTTATGTCAGATTCGACGATTCTTCGTTTCCGAAGTGTATTTCTGTGCGGAATCGCTGTTTCGCGTGCTAGATCGGTGCATTTGCATGCAACGAAGCGAAATTGGCACAGAAACTCCGATTCTGCTAGCACGATCCCGATTTATTCGAGCTTATGTCAGACTCGACGATTCTTCGTTTCAGAAGTGTATTTCTGTACGGAATCGTTGTTTCGCGTGCTAGATCAGTGCATTTACATGCAACGAAGCGAAATTGGCACAGAAACTCCGATGCGGCAAGCACGATCACGATTTATTCGATCTTATGTTGGATTCGACGATTCTTCATATCAGAAGAGTATTTCTGTCCGGAATCGCTGTTTTGCGTGCTAGATCAGTGAGTTTGCATGCAGATATGCGAAATTGGCACAGAAACTCCGATTCGGCAAGCACGATCACCATTTATTCGACCTTATGTCAGATTCGACGATTCTTCGTTTCAGAAGTGTATTTCTGTACGGAATCGTTGTTTCGCGTGCTAGATCAGTGCATTTACATGCAACGAAGCGAAATTGGCACAGAAACTCCGATTCGGCAAGCACGATCACCATTTATTCGACCTTATGTCAGATTCGACGATTCTTCGTTTCAGAAGTGTATTTCTGTGCGGAATCGCTGTTTCGCGTGCTAGATCAGTGCATTTGCATGCAAATATGCGAAATTGGCACAGAAACTCCGATGCGGCAAGCACGATCACGATTTATTCGAGCTTATGTCAGACTCGACGATTCTTCGTTTCAGAAGTGTATTTCTGTGCGGAATCGCTGTTTCGCGTGGTAGATCAGTGAGTTTGCATGCAAATATGCGAAATTGGCACAGAAACTTCGATTCGGCAAGAACGATCACGATTCATTCGAGGTTATGTCAAATTCGACGATTCTTCGTTTCAGAAGTGTATTTCTGTGCGGAATCGTTCTTTCGCGTGCTAGATCAGTGCATTTGCATGCAACGAAGCGAAATTGGCACAGAAACTCCGATTCTGCTAGCACGATCACGATTTATTCGAGCTTCTGTCAGATTCGACGATTCTTTGTTTCAGAAGTGTATTTCTGTGCGGAATCGCTGTTTCGCGTGCTAGATCAGTGCATTTGCATGCAAATATGCGAAATTGCCACAGAAACTCCGATTCGGCAAGCAGATCACAATTTATTCGAGCTTATGTCAGACTCGACGATTCTTCGTTTCAGAAGTGTATTTCTGTGCGGAATCGCTGTTTCGCGTGGTAGATCAGTGAGTTTGCATGCAAATATGCGAAATTGGCACAGAAACTTCGATTCGGCAAGAACGATCACGATTCATTCGAGGTTATGTCAAATTCGACGATTCTTCGTTTCAGAAGTGTATTTCTGTGCGGAATCGCTGTTTCGCGTGCTAGATCAGTGAGTTTGCATGCAAATATGCGAAATTGGCACAGAAACTCCGATTCGGCAAGCACGATTACGATTTATTCGAGCTTATGTCAGATTCGACGATTCTTCGTTTCAGAAGCGTATTTCTGTGCGGAATCGCTGTTTTGCGTGCTAGATCAGTGGGTTTGCATGCAACGAAGCGAAATTGGCACAGAAACTCCGATTCGGCAAGCACGATCACCATTTATTCGACCTTATGTCAGATTCGACGATTCTTCGTATCAGAAGTGTATTTCTGTGCGGAATCGCTGTTTCGCGTGTTAGATCAGTGCATTTGCATGCAACGAAGCGAAATTGGCACAGAAACTCCGGTGCGGCAAGCACGATCACGACTTATTCGAGCTTATGTCAGATTCGACGATTCTTCGTTTCAGAAGTGTATTTCTGTGCGGAATCGTTGTTTCGCGTGCTAGATCAGTGCATTTACATGCAACGAAGCGAAATTGGCACAGAAACTCCGATGCGGCAAGCACGATCACGATTTATTCGATCTTATGTTGGATTCGACGATTCTTCATATCAGAAGAGTATTTCTGTGCGGAATCGCTGTTTTGCGTGCTAGATCAGTGGGTTTGCATGCAAATATGCGAAATTGGCACAGAAACTCCGGTGAGGCAAGCACGATCACGATTTATTCGAGCTTATGTCAGATTCGACGATTCTTCGTTTCAGAAGTGTATTTCTGTGCGGAATCGCTGTTTCGCGTGCTAGATCAGTGCATTTGCATGCAAATATGCGAAATTGGCACAGAAACTCCGATTCGGCAAGCACGATCACCATTTATTCGACCTTATGTCAGATTCGACGATTCTTCGTTTCAGAAGTGTATTTCTGTGCGTAATCGCTGTTTCGCGTGCTAGATCAGTGCATTTGCATGCAACGAAGCGAAATTGGCACAGAAACTCCGATTCTGCTAGCACGATCCCGATTTATTCGAGCTTATGTCAGACTCGACGATTCTTCGTTTCAGAAGTGTATTTCTGTACGGAATCGTTGTTTCGCGTGCTAGATCAGTGCATTTACATGCAACGAAGCGAAATTGGCACAGAAACTCCGATGCGGCAAGCACGATCACGATTTATTCGATCTTATGTTGGATTCGACGATTCTTCATATCAGAAGAGTATTTCTGTCCGGAATCGCTGTTTTGCGTGCTAGATCAGTGAGTTTGCATGCAGATATGCGAAATTGGCACAGAAACTCCGATTCGGCAAGCACGATCACCATTTATTCGACCTTATGTCAGATTCGACGATTCTTCGTTTCAGAAGTGTATTTCTGTACGGAATCGTTGTTTCGCGTGCTAGATCAGTGCATTTACATGCAACGAAGCGAAATTGGCACAGAAACTCCGATTCGGCAAGCACGATCACCATTTATTCGACCTTATGTCAGATTCGACGATTCTTCGTTTCAGAAGTGTATTTCTGTGCGGAATCGCTGTTTCGCGTGCTAGATCAGTGCATTTGCATGCAAATATGCGAAATTGGCACAGAAACTCCGATGCGGCAAGCACGATCACGATTTATTCGAGCTTATGTCAGACTCGACGATTCTTCGTTTCAGAAGTGTATTTCTGTGCGGAATCGCTGTTTCGCGTGGTAGATCAGTGAGTTTGCATGCAAATATGCGAAATTGGCACAGAAACTTCGATTCGGCAAGAACGATCACGATTCATTCGAGGTTATGTCAAATTCGACGATTCTTCGTTTCAGAAGTGTATTTCTGTGCGGAATCGTTCTTTCGCGTGCTAGATCAGTGCATTTGCATGCAACGAAGCGAAATTGGCACAGAAACTCCGATTCTGCTAGCACGATCACGATTTATTCGAGCTTCTGTCAGATTCGACGATTCTTTGTTTCAGAAGTGTATTTCTGTGCGGAATCGCTGTTTCGCGTGCTAGATCAGTGCATTTGCATGCAAATATGCGAAATTGCCACAGAAACTCCGATTCGGCAAGCAGATCACAATTTATTCGAGCTTATGTCAGACTCGACGATTCTTCGTTTCAGAAGTGTATTTCTGTGCGGAATCGCTGTTTCGCGTGGTAGATCAGTGAGTTTGCATGCAAATATGCGAAATTGGCACAGAAACTTCGATTCGGCAAGAACGATCACGATTCATTCGAGGTTATGTCAAATTCGACGATTCTTCGTTTCAGAAGTGTATTTCTGTGCGGAATCGTTCTTTCGCGTGCTAGATCAGTGCATTTGCATGCAACGACGCGAAATTGGTACAGAAACTCTGATGCGGCAAGCACGATCACGATTTATTCGAGCTTATGTCAGATTCGACGATTCTTCGTTTCAGAAGTGTATTTCTGTGCGGAATCGCTGTTTCGCGTGCTAGATCAGTGGGTTTGCATGCAAATATGCGAAATTGGCACAGAAACTCCGATTCTGCTAGCACGATCACCATTTATTCGACCTTATGTCAGATTCGACGATTCTTCGTATCAGAAGTGTATTTCTGGCGGAATCGCTGTTTCGCGTGCTAGATCAGTGCATTTACATGCAACGAAGCGAAATTGGCACAGAAACTCCGATGCGGCAAGCACGATCTCGATTTATTCGATCTTATGTTGGATTCGACGATTCTTCATATCAGAAGAGTATTTCTGTGCGGAATCGCTGTTTTGCGTGCTAGATCAGTGGGTTTGCATGCACATATGCGAAATTGGCACAGAAACTCCGATTCGGCAAGCACGAACACCATTTATTCGACCTTATGTCAGATTCGACGATTCTTCGTTTCAGAAATGTATTTCTGTGCGGAATCGCTGTTTCGCGTCCTAGATCAGTGCATTTGCATGCAACGAAGCGAGATTGGCACAGAAACTCCGGTGCGGCAAGCACGATCACGATTTATTCGAGCTTATGTCAGATTCGACGATTCTTCGTTTCAGATGTGTATTTCTGTGCGGAATCGTTGTTTCGCGTGCCAAATCAGTGCATTTGCATGCAACGAAGCGAAATTGGCACAGAAACTCCGATTCTGCTAGCACGATCACGATTTATTCGAGCTTCTGTCAGATTCGACGATTCTTCGTTTCAGAAGTGTATTTCTGTGCGGAATCGCTGTTTCGCGTGCTAGATCAGTGAGTTTGCATGCAAATATGCGAAATTGGCACAGAAACTCCGATTCGGCAAGCACGATCACGATTTATTCGAGCTTCTGTCAGATTCGACGATTCTTCGTTTCCGAAGTGTATTTCTGTGCGGAATCGCTGTTTCGCGTGCTAGATCAGTGCATTTGCATGCAACGAAGCGAAATTGGCACAGAAACTCCGGTGCGGCACCACGATCACGATTTATTCGAGCTTATGTCAGATTCGACGATTCTTCGTTTCAGAAGTGTATTTCTGTGCGGAATCGCTGTTTCGCGTGCTAGATCAGTGCATTTGCATGCAACAAAGCGAAATTGGCACAGAAACTCCGGTGCGGCAAGCACGATCACGATTTATTCGATCTTATGTTGGATTCGACGATTGTTCATATCAGAAGAGTATTTCTGTGCGGAATCGCTGTTTTGCGTGCTAGATCAGTGGGTTTGCATGCAAATATGCGAAATTGGCACAGAAACTCCGATTCGGCAAGCACGATCACCATTTATTCGACCTTATGTCAGATTCGACGATTCTTCGTTTCAGAAGTGTATTTCTGTGCGGAATCGCTGTTTCGCGTGCTAGATCAGTGCATTTGCATGCAACAAAGCGAAATTGGCACAGAAACTTCGGTGCGGCAAGCACGATCACGATTTATTCGAGCTTATGTCAGATTCGACGATTCTTCGTTTCAGAAGTGTATTTCTGTACGGTATCGCTGTTACGCGTGGTAGATCAGTGAGTTTGCATGCAAATATGCGAAATTGGCACAGAAACTCCGATTCGGCAAGCACGATCACGATTTATTCGACCTTATGTCAGATTCGACGATTCTTCGTTTCAGAAGTGTATTTCTGTGCGGAATCGCTGTTTTGCGTGCTAGATCAGTGCATTTACATGCAACGAAGCGAAATTGGCACAGACACTCCGATGCGGCAAGCACGATCACCATTTATTCGACCTTATGTCAGATTCGACGGTTCTTCGTTTCAGAAGTGTATTTCTGTGCGGAATCGTTGTTTCGCGTGCCAGATCAGTGCATTTGCATGCAACGAAGCGAAATTGGCACAGAAACTCCGATTCTGCTAGCACGATCACGATTTATTCGAGCTTCTGTCAGATTCGACGATTCTTTGTTTCAGAAGTGTATTTCTGTGCGGAATCGCTGTTTCGCGTGCTAGATCAGTGCATTTGCATGCAAATATGCGAAATTGCCACAGAAACTCCGATTCGGCAAGCAGATCACAATTTATTCGAGCTTATGTCAGACTCGACGATTCTTCGTTTCAGAAGTGTATTTCTGTGCGGAATCGCTGTTTCGCGTGGTAGATCAGTGAGTTTGCATGCAAATATGCGAAATTGGCACAGAAACTTCGATTCGGCAAGAACGATCACGATTCATTCGAGGTTATGTCAAATTGGACGATTCTTCGTTTCAGAAGTGTATTTCTGTGCGGAATCGTTCTTTCGCGTGCTAGATCAGTGCATTTGCATGCAACGACGCGAAATTGGTACAGAAACTCTGATGCGGCAAGCACGATCACGATTTATTCGAGCTTATGTCAGATTCGACGATTCTTCGTTTCAGAAGTGTATTTCTGTGCGGAATCGCTGTTTCGCGTGCTAGATCAGTGGGTTTGCATGCAAATATGCGAAATTGGCACAGAAACTCCGATTCTGCTAGCACGATCACCATTTATTCGACCTTATGTCAGATTCGACGATTCTTCGTATCAGAAGTGTATTTCTGTGCGGAATCGCTGTTTCGCGTGCTAGATCAGTGCATTTACATGCAACGAAGCGAAATTGGCACAGAAACTCCGATGCGGCAAGCACGATCTCGATTTATTCGATCTTATGTTGGATTCGACGATTCTTCATATCAGAAGAGTATTTCTGTGCGGAATCGCTGTTTTGCGTGCTAGATCAGTGGGTTTGCATGCACATATGCGAAATTGGCACAGAAACTCCGATTCGGCAAGCACGAACACCATTTATTCGACCTTATGTCAGATTCGACGATTCTTCGTTTCA
Source organism: Lasioglossum baleicum (assembly GCF_051020765.1). Taxonomy (NCBI): domain Eukaryota; kingdom Metazoa; phylum Arthropoda; class Insecta; order Hymenoptera; family Halictidae; genus Lasioglossum; species Lasioglossum baleicum. Next base: position 61,215 of record NW_027469755.1, on the reverse strand, counting down.
GAAATGTATTTCTGTGCGGAATCGCTGTTTCGCGTCCTAGATCAGTGCATTTGCATGCAACGAAGCGAGATTGGCACAGAAACTCCGGTGCGGCAAGCACGATCACGATTTATTCGAGCTTATGTCAGATTCGACGATTCTTCGTTTCAGATGTGTATTTCTGTGCGGAATCGTTGTTTCGCGTGCCAGATCAGTGCATTTGCATGCAACGAAGCGAAATTGGCACAGAAACTCCGATTCTGCTAGCACGATCACGATTTATTCGAGCTTCTGTCAGATTCGACGATTCTTCGTTTCAGAAGTGTATTTCTGTGCGGAATCGCTGTTTCGCGTGCTAGATCAGTGAGTTTGCATGCAAATATGCGAAATTGGCACAGAAACTCCGATTCGGCAAGCACGATCACCATTTATTCGAGCTTATGTCAGATTCGACGATTCTTCGTTTCCGAAGTGTATTTCTGTGCGGAATCGCTGTTTCGCGTGCTAGATCAGTGCATTTGCATGCAACGAAGCGAAATTGGCACAGAAACTCCGGTGCGGCAAGCACGATCACGATTTATTCGAGCTTATGTCAGATTCGACGATTCTTCGTTTCAGAAGTGTATTTCTGTGCGGAATCGCTGTTTCGCGTGCTAGATCAGTGCATTTGCATGCAAATATGCGAAATTGGCACAGAAACTCCGATTCTGCTAGCACGATCACGATTTATTCGAGCTTATGTCAGATTCGACGATTCTTCGTTTCAGAAGTGTATTTCTGAGCAGAATCGCTGTTTCGCGTGCTACATCAGTGCATTTGCATGCAACGAAGCGAAATTGGCACAGAAACTCCGGTGCGGCACCACGATCACGATTTATTCGAGCTTATGTCAGATTCGACGATTCTTCGTTTCAGAAGTGTATTTCTGTGCGGAATCGTTGTTTCGCGTGCTAGATCAGTGCATTTACATGCAACGAAGCGAAATTGGCACAGAAACTCCGATGCGGCAAGCACGATCACGATTTATTCGATCTTATGTTGGATTCGACGATTCTTCGTTTCCGAAGTGTATTTCTGTGCGGAATCGCTGTTTTGCGTGCTAGATCAGTGCATTTACATGCAACGAAGCGAAATTGGCACAGAAACTCCGATGCGGCAAGCACGATCACCATTTATTCGACCTTATGTCAGATTCGACGGTTCTTCGTTTCAGAAGTGTATTTCTGTGCGGAATCGTTGTTTCGCCTGCCAGATCAGTGCATTTGCATGCAACGAAGCGAAATTGGCACAGAAACTCCGATTCTGCTAGCACGATCACGATTTATTCGAGCTTCTGTCAGATTCGACGATTCTTTGTTTCAGAAGTGTATTTCTGTGCGGAATCGCTGTTTCGCGTGCTAGATCAGTGCATTTGCATGCAAATATGCGAAATTGCCACAGAAACTCCGATTCGGCAAGCAGATCACAATTTATTCGAGCTTATGTCAGACTCGACGATTCTTCGTTTCAGAAGTGTATTTCTGTGCGGAATCGCTGTTTCGCGTGGTAGATCAGTGAGTTTGCATGCAAATATGCGAAATTGGCACAGAAACTTCGATTCGGCAAGAACGATCACGATTCATTCGAGGTTATGTCAAATTGGACGATTCTTCGTTTCAGAAGTGTATTTCTGTGCGGAATCGTTCTTTCGCGTGCTAGATCAGTGCATTTGCATGCAACGACGCGAAATTGGTACAGAAACTCTGATGCGGCAAGCACGATCACGATTTATTCGAGCTTATGTCAGATTCGACGATTCTTCGTTTCAGAAGTGTATTTCTGTGCGGAATCGCTGTTTCGCGTGCTAGATCAGTGGGTTTGCATGCAAATATGCGAAATTGGCACAGAAACTCCGATTCTGCTAGCACGATCACCATTTATTCGACCTTATGTCAGATTCGACGATTCTTCGTATCAGAAGTGTATTTCTGTGCGGAATCGCTGTTTCGCGTGCTAGATCAGTGCATTTACATGCAACGAAGCGAAATTGGCACAGAAACTCCGATGCGGCAAGCACGATCTCGATTTATTCGATCTTATGTTGGATTCGACGATTCTTCATATCAGAAGAGTATTTCTGTGCGGAATCGCTGTTTTGCGTGCTAGATCAGTGGGTTTGCATGCACATATGCGAAATTGGCACAGAAACTCCGATTCGGCAAGCACGAACACCATTTATTCGACCTTATGTCAGATTCGACGATTCTTCGTTTCAGAAATGTATTTCTGTGCGGAATCGCTGTTTCGCGTCCTAGATCAGTGCATTTGCATGCAACGAAGCGAGATTGGCACAGAAACTCCGGTGCGGCAAGCACGATCACGATTTATTCGAGCTTATGTCAGATTCGACGATTCTTCGTTTCAGATGTGTATTTCTGTGCGGAATCGTTGTTTCGCGTGCCAGCTCAGTGCATTTGCATGCAACGAAGCGAAATTGGCACAGAAACTCCGATTCTGCTAGCACGATCACGATTTATTCGAGCTTCTGTCAGATTCGACGATTCTTCGTTTCAGAAGTGTATTTCTGTGCGGAATCGCTGTTTCGCGTGCTAGATCAGTGAGTTTGCATGCAAATATGCGAAATTGGCACAGAAACTCCGATTCGGCAAGCACGATCACCATTTATTCGAGCTTATGTCAGATTCGACGATTCTTCGTTTCCGAAGTGTATTTCTGTGCGGAATCGCTGTTTCGCGTGCTAGATCAGTGCATTTGCATGCAACGAAGCGAAATTGGCACAGAAACTCCGGTGCGGCACCACGATCACGATTTATTCGAGCTTATGTCAGATTCGACGATTCTTCGTTTCAGAAGTGTATTTCTGTGCGGAATCGTTGTTTCGCGTGCTAGATCAGTGCATTTACATGCAACGAAGCGAAATTGGCACAGAAACTCCGATGCGGCAAGCACGATCACCATTTATTCGACCTTATGTCAGATTCGACGATTCTTCGTTTCAGAAGTGTATTTCTGTGCGGAATCGCTGTTTCGCGTGCTAGATCAGTGCATTTGCATGCAACAAAGCGAAATTGGCACAGAAACTCCGGTGCGGCAAGCACGATCACGATTTATTCGAGCTTATGTCAGATTCGACGATTCTTCGTTTCAGAAGTGTATTTCTGTGCGGAATCGCTGTTTCGCGTGCTAGATCAGTGGGTTTGCATGCAAATATGCGAAATTGGCACAGAAACTCCGATTCGGCAAGCACGATCACCATTTATTCGACCTTATGTCAGATTCGACGATTCTTCGTTTCAGAAGTGTATTTCTGTACGGTATCGCTGTTACGCGTGGTAGATCAGTGAGTTTGCATGCAAATATGCGAAATTGGCACAGAAACTCCGATTCGGCAAGCACGATCACGATTTATTCGACCTTATGTCAGATTCGACGATTCTTCGTTTCAGAAGTGTATTTCTGTGCGGAATCGCTGTTTCGCGTGCTAGATCAGTGCATTTGCATGCAACAAAGCGAAATTGGCACAGAAACTCCGGTGCGGCAAGCACGATCACGATTTATTCGAGCTTATGTCAGATTCGACGATTCTTCGTTTCAGAAGTGTATTTCTGTGCGGAATCGCTGTTTCGCGTGCTAGATCAGTGCATTTGCATGCAAATATGCGAAATTGGCACAGAAACTCCGATTCTGCTAGCACGATCACGATTTATTCGAGCTTATGTCAGATTCGACGATTCTTCGTTTCAGAAGTGTATTTCTGAGCGGAATCGCTGTTTCGCGTGCTACATCAGTGCATTTGCATGCAACGAAGCGAAATTGGCACAGAAACTCCGGTGCGGCACCACGATCACGATTTATTCGAGCTTATGTCAGATTCGACGATTCTTCGTTTCAGAAGTGTATTTCTGTGCGGAATCGTTGTTTCGCGTGCTAGATCAGTGCATTTACATGCAACGAAGCGAAATTGGCACAGAAACTCCGATGCGGCAAGCACGATCACGATTTATTCGATCTTATGTTGGATTCGACGATTCTTTGTTTCAGAAGTGTATTTCTGTGCGGAATCGCTGTTTCGCGTGCTAGATCAGTGCATTTGCATGCAAATATGCGAAATTGCCACAGAAACTCCGATTCGGCAAGCAGATCACAATTTATTCGAGCTTATGTCAGACTCGACGATTCTTCGTTTCAGAAGTGTATTTCTGTGCGGAATCGCTGTTGCGCGTGCTAGATCAGTGGGTTTGCATGCAAATATGCGAAATTGGCACAGAAACTCCGATTCTGCTAGCACGATCACGATTTATTCGAGCTTATGTCAGATTCGACGATTCTTCGTTTCAGAAGTGTATTTCTGAGCAGAATCGCTGTTTCGCGTGCTACATCAGTGCATTTGCATGCAACGAAGCGAAATTGGCACAGAAACTCCGGTGCGGCACCACGATCACGATTTATTCGAGCTTATGTCAGATTCGACGATTCTTCGTTTCAGAAGTGTATTTCTGTGCGGAATCGTTGTTTCGCGTGCTAGATCAGTGCATTTACATGCAACGAAGCGAAATTGGCACAGAAACTCCGATGCGGCAAGCACGATCACGATTTATTCGATCTTATGTTGGATTCGACGATTCTTCGTTTCCGAAGTGTATTTCTGTGCGGAATCGCTGTTTTGCGTGCTAGATCAGTGCATTTACATGCAACGAAGCGAAATTGGCACAGAAACTCCGATGCGGCAAGCACGATCACCATTTATTCGACCTTATGTCAGATTCGACGGTTCTTCGTTTCAGAAGTGTATTTCTGTGCGGAATCGTTGTTTCGCGTGCCAGATCAGTGCATTTGCATGCAACGAAGCGAAATTGGCACAGAAACTCCGATTCTGCTAGCACGATCACGATTTATTCGAGCTTCTGTCAGATTCGACGATTCTTTGTTTCAGAAGTGTATTTCTGTGCGGAATCGCTGTTTCGCGTGCTAGATCAGTGCATTTGCATGCAAATATGCGAAATTGCCACAGAAACTCCGATTCGGCAAGCAGATCACAATTTATTCGAGCTTATGTCAGACTCGACGATTCTTCGTTTCAGAAGTGTATTTCTGTGCGGAATCGCTGTTTCGCGTGGTAGATCAGTGAGTTTGCATGCAAATATGCGAAATTGGCACAGAAACTTCGATTCGGCAAGAACGATCACGATTCATTCGAGGTTATGTCAAATTGGACGATTCTTCGTTTCAGAAGTGTATTTCTGTGCGGAATCGTTCTTTCGCGTGCTAGATCAGTGCATTTGCATGCAACGACGCGAAATTGGTACAGAAACTCTGATGCGGCAAGCACGATCACGATTTATTCGAGCTTATGTCAGATTCGACGATTCTTCGTTTCAGAAGTGTATTTCTGTGCGGAATCGCTGTTTCGCGTGCTAGATCAGTGGGTTTGCATGCAAATATGCGAAATTGGCACAGAAACTCCGATTCTGCTAGCACGATCACCATTTATTCGACCTTATGTCAGATTCGACGATTCTTCGTATCAGAAGTGTATTTCTGTGCGGAATCGCTGTTTCGCGTGCTAGATCAGTGCATTTACATGCAACGAAGCGAAATTGGCACAGAAACTCCGATGCGGCAAGCACGATCTCGATTTATTCGATCTTATGTTGGATTCGACGATTCTTCATATCAGAAGAGTATTTCTGTGCGGAATCGCTGTTTTGCGTGCTAGATCAGTGGGTTTGCATGCACATATGCGAAATTGGCACAGAAACTCCGATTCGGCAAGCACGAACACCATTTATTCGACCTTATGTCAGATTCGACGATTCTTCGTTTCAGAAATGTATTTCTGTGCGGAATCGCTGTTTCGCGTCCTAGATCACTGCATTTGCATGCAACGAAGCGAGATTGGCACAGAAACTCCGGTGCGGCAAGCACGATCACGATTTATTCGAGCTTATGTCAGATTCGACGATTCTTCGTTTCAGATGTGTATTTCTGTGCGGAATCGTTGTTTCGCGTGCCAGATCAGTGCATTTGCATGCAACGAAGCGAAATTGGCACAGAAACTCCGATTCTGCTAGCACGATCACGATTTATTCGAGCTTCTGTCAGATTCGACGATTCTTCGTTTCAGAAGTGTATTTCTGTGCGGAATCGCTGTTTCGCGTGCTAGATCAGTGAGTTTGCATGCAAATATGCGAAATTGGCACAGAAACTCCGATTCGGCAAGCACGATCACCATTTATTCGAGCTTATGTCAGATTCGACGATTCTTCGTTTCCGAAGTGTATTTCTGTGCGGAATCGCTGTTTCGCGTGCTAGATCAGTGCATTTGCATGCAACGAAGCGAAATTGGCACAGAAACTCCGGTGCGGCACCACGATCACGATTTATTCGAGCTTATGTCAGATTCGACGATTCTTCGTTTCAGATGTGTATTTCTGTGCGGAATCGTTGTTTCGCGTGCCAGATCAGTGCATTTGCATGCAACGAAGCGAAATTGGCACAGAAACTCCGATTCTGCTAGCACGATCACGATTTATTCGAGCTTCTGTCAGATTCGACGATTCTTCGTTTCAGAAGTGTATTTCTGTGCGGAATCGCTGTTTCGCGTGCTAGATCAGTGCATTTGCATGCAACAAAGCGAAATTGGCACAGAAACTCCGGTGCGGCAAGCACGATCACGATTTATTCGAGCTTATGTCAGATTCGACGATTCTTCGTTTCAGAAGTGTATTTCTGTGCGGAATCGCTGTTTCGCGTGCTAGATCAGTGGGTTTGCATGCAAATATGCGAAATTGGCACAGAAACTCCGATTCGGCAAGCACGATCACCATTTATTCGACCTTATGTCAGATTCGACGATTCTTCGTTTCAGAAGTGTATTTCTGTACGGTATCGCTGTTACGCGTGGTAGATCAGTGAGTTTGCATGCAAATATGCGAAATTGGCACAGAAACTCCGATTCGGCAAGCACGATCACGATTTATTCGACCTTATGTCAGATTCGACGATTCTTCGTTTCAGAAGTGTATTTCTGTGCGGAATCGCTGTTTCGCGTGCTAGATCAGTGCATTTGCATGCAACAAAGCGAAATTGGCACAGAAACTCCGGTGCGGCAAGCACGATCACGATTTATTCGAGCTTATGTCAGATTCGACGATTCTTCGTTTCAGAAGTGTATTTCTGTGCGGAATCGCTGTTTCGCGTGCTAGATCAGTGCATTTGCATGCAAATATGCGAAATTGGCACAGAAACTCCGATTCTGCTAGCACGATCACGATTTATTCGAGCTTATGTCAGATTCGACGATTCTTCGTTTCAGAAGTGTATTTCTGAGCGGAATCGCTGTTTCGCGTGCTACATCAGTGCATTTGCATGCAACGAAGCGAAATTGGCACAGAAACTCCGGTGCGGCACCACGATCACGATTTATTCGAGCTTATGTCAGATTCGACGATTCTTCGTTTCAGAAGTGTATTTCTGTGCGGAATCGTTGTTTCGCGTGCTAGATCAGTGCATTTACATGCAACGAAGCGAAATTGGCACAGAAACTCCGATGCGGCAAGCACGATCACGATTTATTCGATCTTATGTTGGATTCGACGATTCTTCATTTCAGAAGAGTATTTCTGTGCGGAATCGCTGTTTTGCGTGCTAGATCAGTGGGTTTGCATGCAAATATGCGAAATTGGCACAGAAACTCCGATTCGGCAAGCACGATCACGATTTATTCGAGCTTATGTCAGATTCGACGATTCTTCGTTTCCGAAGTGTATTTCTGTGCGGAATCGTTGTTTCGCGTGCTAGATCAGTGCATTTACATGCAAATATGCGAAATTGGCACAGAAACTCCGATTCGGCAAGCACGATTACGATTTATTCGAGCTTATGTCAGATTCGACGATTCTTCGTTTCAGAAGCGTATTTCTGTGCGGAATCGCTGTTTTGCGTGCTAGATCGGTGGGTTTGCATGCAACGAAGCGAAATTGGCACAGCAACTCCGATTCGGCAAGCACGATCACCATTTATTCGACCTTATGTCAGATTCGACGATTCTTCGTATCAGAAGTGTATTTCTGTGCGGAATCGTTGTTTCGCGTGCTAGATCAGTGCATTTACATGCAACGAAGCGAAATTGGCACAGAAACTCCGATGCGGCAAGCACGATCACGATTTATTCGATCTTATGTTGGATTCGACGATTCTTCATATCAGAAGAGTATTTCTGTGCGGAATCGCTGTTTTGCGTGCTAGATCAGTGGGTTTGCATGCAAATATGCGAAATTGGCACAGAAACTCCGGTGCGGCAAGCACGATCACGATTTATTCGAGCTTATGTCAGATTCGACGATTCTTCGTTTCAGAAGTGTATTTCTGTGCGGAATCGCTGTTTCGCGTGCTAGATCAGTGCATTTGCATGCAAATATGCGAAATTGGCACAGAAACTCCGATTCGGCAAGCACGATCACCATTTATTCGACCTTATGTCAGATTCGACGATTCTTCGTATCAGAAGTGTATTTCTGTGCGGAATCGCTGTTTCGCGTGTTAGATCAGTGCATTTGCATGCAACGAAGCGAAATTGGCACAGAAACTCCGATTCGGCAAGCACGATCACCATTTATTCGACCTTATGTCAGATTCGACGATTCTTCGTATCAGAAGTGTATTTCTGTGCGGAATCGCTGTTTCGCGTGTTAGATCAGTGCATTTGCATGCAACGAAGCGAAATTGGCACAGAAACTCCGGTGCGGCAAGCACGATCACGATTTATTCGAGCTTATGTCAGATTCGACGATTCTTCGTTTCAGAAGTGTATTTCTGTGCGGAATCGTTGTTTCGCGTGCTAGATCAGTGCATTTGCATGCAACGAAGCGAAATTGGCACAGAAACTCCGGTGCGGCAAGCACGATCACGATTTATTCGAGCTTATGTCAGATTCGACGATTCTTCGTTTCCGAAGTGTATTTCTGTGCGGAATCGTTGTTTCGCGTGCTAGATCAGTGCATTTACATGCAAATATGCGAAATTGGCACAGAAACTCCGATTCGGCAAGCACGATCACGATTTATTCGAGCTTATGTCAGATTCGACGATTCTTCGTTTCCGAAGTGTATTTCTGTGCGGAATCGTTGTTTCGCGTGCTAGATCAGTGCATTTACATGCAAATATGCGAAATTGGCACAGAAACTCCGATTCGGCAAGCACGATTACGATTTATTCGAGCTTATGTCAGATTCGACGATTCTTCGTTTCAGAAGCGTATTTCTGTGCGGAATCGCTGTTTTGCGTGCTAGATCAGTGCATTTGCATGCAACGAAGCGAAATTGGCACAGAAACTCCGGTGCGGCAAGCACGATCACGATTTATTCGACCTTATGTCAGATTCGACGATTCTTCGTATCAGAAGTGTATTTCTGTGCGGAATCGCTGTTTCGCGTGTTAGATCAGTGCATTTGCATGCAACGAAGCGAAATTGGCACAGAAACTCCGATTCGGCAAGCACGATCACCATTTATTCGACCTTATGTCAGATTCGACGATTCTTCGTATCAGAAGTGTATTTCTGTGCGGAATCGCTGTTTTGCGTGCTAGATCAGTGGGTTTGCATGCACATATGCGAAATTGGCACAGAAACTCCGATTCGGCAAGCACGAACACCATTTATTCGACCTTATGTCAGATTCGACGATTCTTCGTTTCAGAAATGTATTTCTGTGCGGAATCGCTGTTTCGCGTCCTAGATCACTGCATTTGCATGCAACGAAGCGAGATTGGCACAGAAACTCCGGTGCGGCAAGCACGATCACGATTTATTCGAGCTTATGTCAGATTCGACGATTCTTCGTTTCAGATGTGTATTTCTGTGCGGAATCGTTGTTTCGCGTGCCAGATCAGTGCATTTGCATGCAACGAAGCGAAATTGGCACAGAAACTCCGATTCTGCTAGCACGATCACGATTTATTCGAGCTTCTGTCAGATTCGACGATTCTTCGTTTCAGAAGTGTATTTCTGTGCGGAATCGCTGTTTCGCGTGCTAGATCAGTGAGTTTGCATGCAAATATGCGAAATTGGCACAGAAACTCCGATTCGGCAAGCACGATCACCATTTATTCGAGCTTATGTCAGATTCGACGATTCTTCGTTTCCGAAGTGTATTTCTGTGCGGAATCGCTGTTTCGCGTGCTAGATCAGTGCATTTGCATGCAACGAAGCGAAATTGGCACAGAAACTCCGGTGCGGCACCACGATCACGATTTATTCGAGCTTATGTCAGATTCGACGATTCTTCGTTTCAGAAGTGTATTTCTGTGCGGAATCGTTGTTTCGCGTGCTAGATCAGTGCATTTACATGCAACGAAGCGAAATTGGCACAGAAACTCCGATGCGGCAAGCACGATCACCATTTATTCGACCTTATGTCAGATTCGACGATTCTTCGTTTCAGAAGTGTATTTCTGTGCGGAATCGCTGTTTCGCGTGCTAGATCAGTGCATTTGCATGCAACAAAGCGAAATTGGCACAGAAACTCCGGTGCGGCAAGCACGATCACGATTTATTCGAGCTTATGTCAGATTCGACGATTCTTCGTTTCAGAAGTGTATTTCTGTGCGGAATCGCTGTTTCGCGTGCTAGATCAGTGGGTTTGCATGCAAATATGCGAAATTGGCACAGAAACTCCGATTCGGCAAGCACGATCACCATTTATTCGACCTTATGTCAGATTCGACGATTCTTCGTTTCAGAAGTGTATTTCTGTACGGTATCGCTGTTACGCGTGGTAGATCAGTGAGTTTGCATGCAAATATGCGAAATTGGCACAGAAACTCCGATTCGGCAAGCACGATCACGATTATTCACCTTATGTCAGATTCGACGATTCTTCGTTTCAGAAGTGTATTTCTGTGCGGAATCGCTGTTTCGCGTGCTAGATCAGTGCATTTGCATGCAACAAAGCGAATTGGCACAGAAACTCCGGTGCGGCAAGCACGATCACGATTTATTCGAGCTTATGTCAGATCGACGATTCTTCGTTTCAGAAGTGTATTTCTGTGCGGAATCGCTGTTTCGCGTGCTAGATCAGTGCATTTGCATGCAAATATGCGAAATTGGCACAGAAACTCCGATTCTGCTAGCACGATCACGATTTATTCGAGCTTATGTCAGATTCGACGATTCTTCGTTTCAGAGTGTATTTCTGAGCGGAATCGCTGTTTCGCGTGCTACATCAGTGCATTTGCATGCAACGAAGCGAAATTGGCACAGAAACTCCGGTGCGGCACCACGATCACGATTTATTCGAGCTTATGTCAGATTCGACGATTCTTCGTTCAGAAGTGTATTTCTGTGCGGAATCGTTGTTTCGCGTGCTAGATCAGTGCATTTACATGCAACGAAGCGAAATTGCACAGAAACTCCGATGCGGCAAGCACGATCACGATTTATTCGATCTTATGTTGGATTCGACGATTCTTCTTTCAGAAGAGTATTTCTGTGCGGAATCGCTGTTTTGCGTGCTAGATCAGTGGGTTTGCATGCAAATATGCGAAATTGGCACAGAAACTCCGATTCGGCAAGCACGATCACGATTTATTCGAGCTTATGTCAGATTCGACGATTCTTCGTTTCCGAAGTGTATTTCTGTGCGGAATCGTTGTTTCGCGTGCTAGATCAGTGCATTTACATGCAAATATGCGAAATTGGCACAGAAACTCCGATTCGGCAAGCACGATTACGATTTATTCGAGCTTATGTCAGATTCGACGATTCTTCGTTTCAGAAGCGTATTTCTGTGCGGAATCGCTGTTTTGCGTGCTAGATCGGTGGGTTTGCATGCACGAAGCGAAATTGGCACAGAAACTCCGATTCGGCAAGCACGATCACCATTTATTCGACCTTATGTCAGATTCGACGATTCTTCGTATCAGAAGTGTATTTCTGTGCGAATCGTTGTTTCGCGTGCTAGATCAGTGCATTACATGCAGCGAAGCGAAATTGGCACAGAAACTCCGATGCGGCAAGCACGATCACGATTTATTCGATCTTATGTTGGATTCGACGATTCTTCATATCAGAAGAGTATTTCTGTGCGAATCGCTGTTTTGCGTGCTAGATCAGTGGGTTTGCATGCAAATATTGCGAAATTGGCACAGAAACTCCGGTGCGGCAAGCACGATCACGATTTATTCGAGCTTATGTCAGATTCGACGATTCTTCGTTTCAGAAGTGTATTCTGTGCGGAATCGCTGTTTCGCGTGCTAGATCAGTGCATTTGCATGCAAATATGCGAAATTGGCACAGAAACTCCGATCGGCAAGCACGATCACCATTTATTCGACCTTATGTCAGATTCGACGATTCTTCGTATCAGAAGTGTATTTCTGTGCGGAATCGCTGTTTCGCGTGTTAGATCAGTGCATTTGCATGCAACGAAGCGAATTGGCACAGAAACTCCGATTCGGCAAGCACGATCACCATTTATTCGACCTTATGTCAGATTCGACGATTCTTCGTATCAGAAGTGTTTTCTGTGCGGAATCGCTGTTTCGCGTGTTAGATCAGTGCATTTGCATTGCAACGAAGCGAAATTGGCACAGAAACTCCGGTGCGGCAAGCACGATCACGATTTATCGAGCTTATGTCAGATTCGACGATTCTTCGTTCAGAAGTGTATTTCTGTGCGGAATCGTTGTTTCGCGTGCTAGATCAGTGCATTTGCATGCAACGAAGCGAAATTGGCACAGAAACTCGGTGCGGCAAGCACGATCACGATTTATTCGAGCTTATGTCAGATTCGACGATTCTTCGTTTCCGAGTGTATTTCTGTGCGGAATCGTTGTTTCGCGTGCTAGATCAGTGCATTTACATGCAAATATGCGAAATTGGCACAGAAACTCCGATCGGCAAGCACGATCACGATTTATTCGAGCTTATGTCAGATTCGACGATTCTTCGTTTCCGAAGTGTATTTCTGTGCGGAATCGTTGTTTCGCGTGTTAGATCAGTGCATTTACATGCAAATATGCGAAATTGGCACAGAAACTCCGATTCGGCAAGCACGATTACGATTTATTCGAGCTTATGTCAGATTCGACGATTCTCGTTTCAGAAGCGTATTTCTGTGCGGAATCGCTGTTTTGCGTGCTAGATCAGTGCATTTGCATGCAACGAAGCGAAATTGGCACAGAAACTCCGGTGCGGCAAGCACGATCACGATTTATTCGACCTTATGTCAGATTCGACGATTCTTCGTATCAGAAGTGTATTTCTGTGCGGAATCGCTGTTTCGCGTGTTAGATCAGTGCATTTGCATGCAACGAAGCGAAATTGGCACAGAAACTCCGATTCGGCAAGCACGATCACCATTTATTCGACCTTATGTCAGATTCGACGATTCTTCGTATCAGAAGTGTATTTCTGTGCGGAATCGCTGTTTCGCGTGTTAGATCAGTGCATTTGCATGCAACGAAGCGAAATTGGCACAGAAACTCCGGTGCGGCATGCACGATCACGATTTATTCGAGCTTATGTCAGATTCGACGATTCTTCGTTTCAGAAGTGTATTTCTGTACGGAATCGTTGTTTCGCGTGCTAGATCAGTGCATTTGCATGCAACGAAGCGAAATTGGCACAGAAACTCCGATTCGGCAAGCACGATCACGATTTATTCGATCTTATGTTGGATTCGACGATTCTTCATATCAGAAGAGTATTTCTGTGCGGAATCGCTGTTTTGCGTGCTAGATCAGTGGGTTTGCATGCAAATATGCGAAATTGGCACAGAAACTCCGGTGCGGCAAGCACGATCACGATTTATTCGAGCTTATGTCAGATTCGACGATTCTTCGTTTCAGAAGTGTATTTCTGTGCGGAATCGCTGTTTCGCGTGCTAGATCAGTGCATTTGCATGCAACGAAGCGAAATTGGCACAGAAACTCCGGTGCGGCAAGCACGATCACGATTTATTCGACCTTATGTCAGATTCGACGATTCTTCGTATCAGAAGTGTATTTCTGTGCGGAATCGCTGTTTCGCGTGTTAGATCAGTGCATTTGCATGCAACGAAGCGAAATTGGCACAGAAACTCCGATTCGGCAAGCACGATCACCATTTATTCGACCTTATGTCAGATTCGACGATTCTTCGTATCAGAAGTGTATTTCTGTGCGGAATCGCTGTTCCGCGTGTTAGATCAGTGCATTTGCATGCAACGAAGCGAAATTGGCACAGAAACTCCGGTGCGGCAAGCACGATCACGATTTATTCGAGCTTATGTCAGATTCGACGATTCTTCGTTTCAGAAGTGTATTTCTGTGCGGAATCGTTGTTTCGCGTGCTAGATCAGTGCATTTGCATGCAACGAAGCGAAATTGGCACAGAAACTCCGGTGCGGCAAGCACGATCACGATTTATTCGAGCTTATGTCAGATTCGACGATTCTTCGTTTCCGAAGTGTATTTCTGTGCGGAATCGTTGTTTCGCGTGCTAGATCAGTGCATTTACATGCAAATATGCGAAATTGGCACAGAAACTCCGATTCGGCAAGCACGATCACGATTTATTCGAGCTTATGTCAGATTCGACGATTCTTCGTTTCCGAAGTGTATTTCTGTGCGGAATCGTTGTTTCGCGTGCTAGATCAGTGCATTTACATGCAAATATGCGAAATTGGCACAGAAACTCCGATTCGGCAAGCACGATTACGATTTATTCGAGCTTATGTCAGATTCGACGATTCTTCGTTTCAGAAGCGTATTTCTGTGCGGAATCGCTGTTTTGCGTGCTAGATCAGTGCATTTGCATGCAACGAAGCGAAATTGGCACAGAAACTCCGGTGCGGCAAGCACGATCACGATTTATTCGACCTTATGTCAGATTCGACGATTCTTCGTATCAGAAGTGTATTTCTGTGCGGAATCGCTGTTTCGCGTGTTAGATCAGTGCATTTGCATGCAACGAAGCGAAATTGGCACAGAAACTCCGATTCGGCAAAGAACGATCACCATTTATTCGACCTTATGTCAGATTCGACGATTCTTCGTATCAGAAGTGTATTTCTGTGCGGAATCGCTGTTTCGCGTGTTAGATCAGTGCATTTGCATGCAACGAAGCGAAATTGGCACAGAAACTCCGGTGCGGCATGCACGATCACGATTTATTCGAGCTTATGTCAGATTCGACGATTCTTCGTTTCAGAAGTGTATTTCTGTACGGAATCGTTGTTTCGCGTGCTAGATCAGTGCATTTGCATGCAACGAAGCGAAATTGGCACAGAAACTCCGATTCGGCAAGCACGATTACGATTTATTCGAGCTTATGTCAGATTCGACGATTCTTCGTTTCAGAAGCGTATTTCTGAGCGGAATCGCTGTTTTGCGTGCTAGATCAGTGCATTTGCATGCAACGAAGCGAAATTGGCACAGAAACTCCGGTGCGGCAAGCACGATCACGATTTATTCGACTTTATGTCAGATTCGACGATTCTTCGTTTCAGAAGTGTATTTCTGTGCGGAATCGCTGTTTCGCGTGCTAAATCAGTGCATTTGCATGCAAATATGCGAAATTGGCACAGAAACTCCGATTCTGCTAGCACGATCCCGATTTATTCGAGCTTCTGTCAGATTCGACGATTCTTTGTTTCAGAAGTGTATTTCTGTGCGGAATCGCTGTTTCGCGTGCTAGATCAGTGCATTTGCATGCAAATATGCGAAATTGCCACAGAAACTCCGATTCGGCAAGCAGATCACAATTTATTCGAGCTTATGTCAGACTCGACGATTCTTCGTTTCAGAAGTGTATTTCTGTGCGGAATCGCTGTTTCGCGTGGTAGATCAGTGAGTTTGCATGCAAATATGCGAAATTGGCACAGAAACTTCGATTCGGCAAGAACGATCACGATTCATTCGAGGTTATGTCAAATTGGACGATTCTTCGTTTCAGAAGTGTATTTCTGTGCGGAATCGTTCTTTCGCGTGCTAGATCAGTGCATTTGCATGCAACGACGCGAAATTGGTACAGAAACTCTGATGCGGCAAGCACGATCACGATTTATTCGAGCTTATGTCAGATTCGACGATTCTTCGTTTCAGAAGTGTATTTCTGTGCGGAATCGCTGTTTCGCGTGCTAGATCAGTGGGTTTGCATGCAAATATGCGAAATTGGCACAGAAACTCCGATTCTGCTAGCACGATCACCATTTATTCGACCTTATGTCAGATTCGACGATTCTTCGTATCAGAAGTGTATTTCTGTGCGGAATCGCTGTTTCGCGTGCTAGATCAGTGCATTTACATGCAACGAAGCGAAATTGGCACAGAAACTCCGATGCGGCAAGCACGATCTCGATTTATTCGATCTTATGTTGGATTCGACGATTCTTCATATCAGAAGAGTATTTCTGTGCGGAATCGCTGTTTTGCGTGCTAGATCAGTGGGTTTGCATGCACATATGCGAAATTGGCACAGAAACTCCGATTCGGCAAGCACGAACACCATTTATTCGACCTTATGTCAGATTCGACGATTCTTCGTTTCAGAAATGTATTTCTGTGCGGAATCGCTGTTTCGCGTCCTAGATCAGTGCATTTGCATGCAACGAAGCGAGATTGGCACAGAAACTCCGGTGCGGCAAGCACGATCACGATTTATTCGAGCTTATGTCAGATTCGACGATTCTTCGTTTCAGATGTGTATTTCTGTGCGGAATCGTTGTTTCGCGTGCCAGATCAGTGCATTTGCATGCAACGAAGCGAAATTGGCACAGAAACTCCGATTCTGCTATCACGATCACGATTTATTCGAGCTTCTGTCAGATTCGACGATTCTTCGTTTCAGAAGTGTATTTCTGTGCGGAATCGCTGTTTCGCGTGCTAGATCAGTGAGTTTGCATGCAAATATGCGAAATTGGCACAGAAACTCCGATTCGGCAAGCACGATCACGATTTATTCGAGCTTATGTCAGTTTCGACGATTCTTCGTTTCCGAAGTGTATTTCTGTGCGGAATCGCTGTTTCGCGTGCTGGATCAGTGCATTTGCATGCAACGAAGCGAAATTGGCACAGAAACTCCGGTGCGGCACCACGATCACGATTTATTCGAGCTTATGTCAGATTCGACGATTCTTCGTTTCAGAAGTGTATTTCTGTGCGGAATCGTTGTTTCGCGTGCTAGATCAGTGCATTTACATGCAACGAAGCGAAATTGGCACAGAAACTCCGATGCGGCAAGCACGATCACCATTTATTCGACCTTATGTCAGATTCGACGATTCTTCGTTTCAGAAGTGTATTTCTGTGCGGAATCGCTGTTTCGCGTGCTAGATCAGTGCATTTGCATGCAACAAAGCGAAATTGGCACAGAAACTCCGGTGCGGCAAGCACGATCACGATTTATTCGAGCTTATGTCAGATTCGACGATTCTTCGTTTCAGAAGTGTATTTCTGTGCGGAATCGCTGTTTCGCGTGCTAGATCAGTGGGTTTGCATGCAAATATGCGAAATTGGCACAGAAACTCCGATTCGGCAAGCACGATCACCATTTACTCGACCTTATGTCAGATTCGACGATTCTTCGTTTCAGAAGTGTATTTCTGTGCGTAATCGCTGTTTCGCGTGCTAGATCAGTGCATTTGCATGCAACGAAGCGAAATTGGCACAGAAACTCCGGTGCGGCAAGCACGATCACGATTTATTCGAGCTTATGTCAGATTCGACGATTCTTCGTTTCAGAAGCGTATTTCTGTGCGGAATCGCTGTTTTGCGTGCTAGATCAGTGCATTTGCATGCAACGAAGCGAAATTGGCACAGAAACTCCGGTGCGGCAAGCACGATCACGATTTATTCGACCTTATGTCAGATTCGACGATTCTTCGTATCAGAAGTGTATTTCTGTGCGGAATCGCTGTTTCGCGTGTTAGATCAGTGCATTTGCATGCAACGAAGCGAAATTGGCACAGAAACTCCGATTCGGCAAGCACGATCACCATTTATTCGACCTTATGTCAGATTCGACGATTCTTCGTATCAGAAGTGTATTTCTGTGCGGAATCGCTGTTTCGCGTGTTAGATCAGTGCATTTGCATGCAACGAAGCGAAATTGGCACAGAAACTCCGGTGCGGCAAGCACGATCACGATTTATTCGAGCTTATGTCAGATTCGACGATTCTTCGTTTCAGAAGTGTATTTCTGTGCGGAATCGTTGTTTCGTGTGCTAGATCAGTGAATTTGCATGCAACGAAGCGAAATTGGCACAGAAACTCCGGTGCGGCAAGCACGATCACGATTTATTCGAGCTTATGTCAGATTCGACGATTCTTCGTTTCCGAAGTGTATTTCTGTGCGGAATCGTTGTTTCGCGTGCTAGATCAGTGCATTTACATGCAAATATGCGAAATTGGCACAGAAACTCCGATTCGGCAAGCACGATCACGATTTATTCGAGCTTATGTCAGATTCGACGAATCTTCGTTTCCGAAGTGTATTTCTGTGCGGAATCGTTGTTTCGCGTGCTAGATCAGTGCATTTACATGCAAATATGCGAAATTGGCACAGAAACTCCGATTCGGCAAGCACGATTACGATTTATTCGAGCTTATGTCAGATTCGACGATTCTTCGTTTCAGAAGCGTATTTCTGTGCGGAATCGCTGTTTTGCGTGCTAGATCAGTGCATTTGCATGCAACGAAGCGAAATTGGCACAGAAACTCCGGTGCGGCAAGCACGATCACGATTTATTCGACCTTATGTCAGATTCGACGATTCTTCGTATCAGAAGTGTATTTCTGTGCGGAATCGCTGTTTCGCGTGTTAGATCAGTGCATTTGCATGCAACGAAGCGAAATTGGCACAGAAACTCCGATTCGGCAAGCACGATCACCATTTATTCGACCTTATGTCAGATTCGACGATTCTTCGTATCAGAAGTGTATTTCTGTGCGGAATCGCTGTTTCGCGTGTTAGATCAGTGCATTTGCATGCAACGAAGCGAAATTGGCACAGAAACTCCGGTGCGGCATGCACGATCACGATTTATTCGAGCTTATGTCAGATTCGACGATTCTTCGTTTCAGAAGTGTATTTCTGTACGGAATCGTTGTTTCGCGTGCTAGATCAGTGCATTTGCATGCAACGAAGCGAAATTGGCACAGAAACTCCGATTCGGCAAGCACGATTACGATTTATTCGAGCTTATGTCAGATTCGACGATTCTTCGTTTCAGAAGCGTATTTCTGAGCGGAATCGCTGTTTTGCGTGCTAGATCAGTGCATTTGCATGCAACGAAGCGAAATTGGCACAGAAACTCCGGTGCGGCAAGCACGATCACGATTTATTCGACCTTATGTCAGATTCGACGATTCTTCGTTTCAGAAGTGTATTTCTGTGCGGAATCGCTGTTTCGCGTGCTAAATCAGTGCATTTGCATGCAAATATGCGAAATTGGCACAGAAACTCCGATTCTGCTAGCACGATCCCGATTTATTCGAGCTTCTGTCAGATTCGACGATTCTTTGTTTCAGAAGTGTATTTCTGTGCGGAATCGCTGTTTCGCGTGCTAGATCAGTGCATTTGCATGCAAATATGCGAAATTGCCACAGAAACACCGATTCGGCAAGCAGATCACAATTTATTCGAGCTTATGTCAGACTCGACGATTCTTCGTTTCAGAAGTGTATTTCTGTGCGGAATCGCTGTTTCGCGTGGTAGATCAGTGAGTTTGCATGCAAATATGCGAAATTGGCACAGAAACTTCGATTCGGCAAGAACGATCACGATTCATTCGAGGTTATGTCAAATTGGACGATTCTTCGTTTCAGAAGTGTATTTCTGTGCGGAATCGTTCTTTCGCGTGCTAGATCAGTGCATTTGCATGCAACGACGCGAAATTGGTACAGAAACTCTGATGCGGCAAGCACGATCACGATTTATTCGAGCTTATGTCAGATTCGACGATTCTTCGTTTCAGAAGTGTATTTCTGTGCGGAATCGCTGTTTCGCGTGCTAGATCAGTGGGTTTGCATGCAAATATGCGAAATTGGCACAGAAACTCCGATTCTGCTAGCACGATCACCATTTATTCGACCTTATGTCAGATTCGACGATTCTTCGTATCAGAAGTGTATTTCTGTGCGGAATCGCTGTTTCGCGTGCTAGATCAGTGCATTTACATGCAACGAAGCGAAATTGGCACAGAAACTCCGATGCGGCAAGCACGATCTCGATTTATTCGATCTTATGTTGGATTCGACGATTCTTCATATCAGAAGAGTATTTCTGTGCGGAATCGCTGTTTTGCGTGCTAGATCAGTGGGTTTGCATGCACATATGCGAAATTGGCACAGAAACTCCGATTCGGCAAGCACGAACACCATTTATTCGACCTTATGTCAGATTCGACGATTCTTCGTTTCAGAAATGTATTTCTGTGCGGAATCGCTGTTTCGCGTCCTAGATCAGTGCATTTGCATGCAACGAAGCGAGATTGGCACAGAAACTCCGGTGCGGCAAGCACGATCACGATTTATTCGAGCTTATGTCAGATTCGACGATTCTTCGTTTCAGATGTGTATTTCTGTGCGGAATCGTTGTTTCGCGTGCCAGATCAGTGCATTTGCATGCAACGAAGCGAAATTGGCACAGAAACTCCGATTCTGCTAGCACGATCACGATTTATTCGAGCTTCTGTCAGATTCGACGATTCTTCGTTTCAGAAGTGTATTTCTGTGCGGAATCGCTGTTTCGCGTGCTAGATCAGTGAGTTTGCATGCAAATATGCGAAATTGGCACAGAAACTCCGATTCGGCAAGCACGATCACGATTTATTCGAGCTTATGTCAGATTCGACGATTCTTCGTTTCCGAAGTGTATTTCTGTGCGGAATCGCTGTTTCGCGTGCTAGATCAGTGCATTTGCATGCAACGAAGCGAAATTGGCACAGAAACTCCGGTGCGGCACCACGATCACGATTTATTCGAGCTTATGTCAGATTCGACGATTCTTCGTTTCAGAAGTGTATTTCTGTGCGGAATCGTTGTTTCGCGTGCTAGATCAGTGCATTTACATGCAACGAAGCGAAATTGGCACAGAAACTCCGATGCGGCAAGCACGATCACCATTTATTCGACCTTATGTCAGATTCGACGATTCTTCGTTTCAGAAGTGTATTTCTGTGCGGAATCGCTGTTTCGCGTGCTAGATCAGTGCATTTGCATGCAACAAAGCGAAATTGGCACAGAAACTCCGGTGCGGCAAGCACGATCACGATTTATTCGAGCTTATGTCAGATTCGACGATTCTTCGTTTCAGAAGTGTATTTCTGTGCGGAATCGCTGTTTCGCGTGCTAGATCAGTGGGTTTGCATGCAAATATGCGAAATTGGCACAGAAACTCCGATTCGGCAAGCACGATCACCATTTATTCGACCTTATGTCAGATTCGACGATTCTTCGTTTCAGAAGTGTATTTCTGTGCGGAATCGCTGTTTCGCGTGCTAGATCAGTGCATTTGCATGCAACAAAGCGAAATTGGCACAGAAACTTCGGTGCGGCAAGCACGATCACGATTTATTCGAGCTTATGTCAGATTCGACGATTCTTCGTTTCAGAAGTGTATTTCTGTACGGTATCGCTGTTACGCGTGGTAGATCAGTGAGTTTGCATGCAAATATGCGAAATTGGCACAGAAACTCCGATTCGGCAAGCACGATCACGATTTATTCGACCTTATGTCAGTATCGACGATTCTTCGTTTCAGAAGTGTATTTCTGTGCGGAATCGCTGTTTCGCGTGCTAGATCAGTGCATTTGCATGCAACAAAGCGAAATTGGCACAGAAACTCCGGTGCGGCAAGCACGATCACGATTTATTCGAGCTTATGTCAGATTCGACGATTCTTCGTTTCAGAAGTGTATTTCTGTGCGGAATCGCTGTTTCGCGTGCTAGATCAGTGCATTTGCATGCAAATATGCGAAATTGGCACAGAAACTCCGATTCTGCTAGCACGATCACGATTTATTCGAGCTTATGTCAGATTCGACGATTCTTCGTTTCAGAAGTGTATTTCTGAGCGGAATCGCTGTTTCGCGTGCTACATCAGTGCATTTGCATGCAACGAAGCGAAATTGGCACAGAAACTCCGGTGCGGCACCACGATCACGATTTATTCGAGCTTATGTCAGATTCGACGATTCTTCGTTTCAGAAGTGTATTTCTGTGCGGAATCGTTGTTTCGCGTGCTAGATCAGTGCATTTACATGCAACGAAGCGAAATTGGCACAGAAACTCCGGTGCGGCAAGCACGATCACGATTTATTCGACCTTATGTCAGATTCGACGATTCTTCGTTTCAGAAGTGTATTTCTGTGCGGAATCGCTGTTTCGCGTGCTAGATCAGTGCATTTGCATGCAAATATGCGAAATTGCCACAGAAACTCCGATTCGGCAAGCAGATCACAATTTATTCGAGCTTATGTCAGACTCGACGATTCTTCGTTTCAGAAGTGTATTTCTGTGCGGAATCGCTGTTTCGCGTGGTAGATCAGTGAGTTTGCATGCAAATATGCGAAATTGGCACAGAAACTTCGATTCGGCAAGAACGATCACGATTCATTCGAGGTTATGTCAAATTGGACGATTCTTCGTTTCAGAAGTGTATTTCTGTGCGGAATCGTTCTTTCGCGTGCTAGATCAGTGCATTTGCATGCAACGACGCGAAATTGGTACAGAAACTCCGGTGCGGCAAGCACGATCACGATTTATTCGAGCTTATGTCAGATTCGACGATTCTTCGTTTCAGAAGTGTATTTCTGTGCGGAATCGCTGTTTCGCGTGCTAGATCAGTGGGTTTGCATGCAAATATGCGAAATTGGCACAGAAACTCCGATTCGGCAAGCACGATCACCATTTATTCGACCTTATGTCAGATTCGACGATTCTTCGTTTCAGAAGTGTATTTCTGTGCGGAATCGCTGTTTCGCGTGCTAGATCAGTGCATTTGCATGCAACAAAGCGAAATTGGCACAGAAACTTCGGTGCGGCAAGCACGATCACGATTTATTCGAGCTTATGTCAGATTCGACGATTCTTCGTTTCAGAAGTGTATTTCTGTACGGTATCGCTGTTACGCGTGGTAGATCAGTGAGTTTGCATGCAAATATGCGAAATTGGCACAGAAACTCCGATTCGGCAAGCACGATCACGATTTATTCGACCTTATGTCAGATTCGACGATTCTTCGTTTCAGAAGTGTATTTCTGTGCGGAATCGCTGTTTCGCGTGCTAGATCAGTGCATTTGCATGCAACAAAGCGAAATTGGCACAGAAACTCCGGTGCGGCAAGCACGATCACGATTTATTCGAGCTTATGTCAGATTCGACGATTCTTCGTTTCAGAAGTGTATTTCTGTGCGGAATCGCTGTTTCGCGTGCTAGATCAGTGCATTTGCATGCAAATATGCGAAATTGGCACAGAAACTCCGATTCTGCTAGCACGATCACGATTTATTCGAGCTTCTGTCAGATTCGACGATTCTTCGTTTCAGAAGTGTATTTCTGTGCGGAATCGCTGTTTCGCGTGCTACATCAGTGCATTTGCATGCAACGAAGCGAAATTGGCACAGAAACTCCGGTGCGGCACCACGATCACGATTTATTCGAGCTTATGTCAGATTCGACGATTCTTCGTTTCAGAAGTGTATTTCTGTGCGGAATCGTTGTTTCGCGTGCTAGATCAGTGCATTTACATGCAACGAAGCGAAATTGGCACAGAAACTCCGATGCGGCAAGCACGATCACGATTTATTCGATCTTATGTTGGATTCGACGATTCTTCATTTCAGAAGAGTATTTCTGTGCGGAATCGCTGCTTTGCGTGCTAGATCAGTGGGTTTGCATGCAAATATGCGAAATTGGCACAGAAACTCCTATTCGGCAAGCACGATCACGATTTATTCGAGCTTATGTCAGATTCGACGATTCTTCGTTTCCGAAGTGTATTTCTGTGCGGAATCGTTGTTTCGCGTGCTAGATCAGTGCATTTACATGCAAATATGCGAAATTGGCACAGAAACTCCGATTCGGCAAGCACGATTACGATTTATTCGAGCTTATGTCAGATTCGACGATTCTTCGTTTCAGAAGCGTATTTCTGTGCGGAATCGCTGTTTTGCGTGCTAGATCAGTGGGTTTGCATGCAACGAAGCGAAATTGGCACAGAAACTCCGATTCGGCAAGTACGATCACCATTTATTCGACCTTATGTCAGATTCGACGATTCTTCGTATCAGAAGTGTATTTCTGTGCGGAATCGCTGTTTCGCGTGCTAGATCAGTGCATTTGCATGCAACGAAGCGAAATTGGCACAGAAACTCCGGTGCGGCAAGCACGATCACGATTTATTCGAGCTTATGTCAGATTCGACGATTCTTCGATCTTATGTTGGATTCGACGATTCTTCATATCAGAAGAGTATTTCTGTGCGGAATCGCTGTTTTGCGTGCTAGATCAGTGGGTTTGCATGCAAATATGGGAAATTGGCACAGAAACTCCGATTCGGCAAGCACGATCACCATTTATTCGACCTTATGTCAGATTCGACGATTCTTCGTTTCAGAAGTGTATTTCTGTGCGGAATCGTTGTTTCGCGTGCTAGATCAGTGCATTTACATGCAACGAAGCGAAATTGGCACAGAAACTCCGATGCGGCAAGCACGATCACGATTTATTCGATCTTATGTTGGATTCGACGATTCTTCGTTTCAGAAGTGTATTTCTGTGCGGAATCGCTGTTTCGCGTGCTAGATCAGTGCATTTGCATGCAAATATGCGAAATTGGCACAGAAACTCCGATTCGGCAAGCACGATCACCATTTATTCGACCTTATGTCAGATTCGACGATTCTTCGTATCAGAAGTGTATTTCTGTGCGTAATCGCTGTTTCGCGTGCTAGATCAGTGCATTTGCATGCAACGAAGCGAAATTGGCACAGAAACTCCAGTGCGGCAAGCACGATCACGATTTATTCGAGCTTATGTCAGATTCGACGATTCTTCGTTTCAGAAGCGTATTTCTGTGCGGAATCGCTGTTTTGCGTGCTAGATCAGTGCATTTGCATGCAACGAAGCGAAATTGGCACAGAAACTCCGGTGCGGCAAGCACGATCACGATTTATACGACCTTATGTCAGATTCGACGATTCTTCGTATCAGAAGTGTATTTCTGTGCGGAATCGCTGTTTCGCGTGTTAGATCAGTGCATTTGCATGCAACGAAGCGAAATTGGCACAGAAACTCCGATTCGGCAAGCACGATCACCATTTATTCGACCTTATGTCAGATTCGACGATTCTTCGTATCAGAAGTGTATTTCTGTGCGGAATCGGTGTTTCGCGTGTTAGATCAGTGCATTTGCATGCAACGAAGCGAAATTGGCACAGAAACTCCGGTGCGGCAAGCACGATCACGATTTATTCGAGCTTATGTTAGATTCGACGATTCTTCGTTTCAGAAGTGTATTTCTGTGCGGAATCGTTGTTTCGCGTGCTAGATCAGTGCATTTGCATGCAACGAAGCGAAATTGGCACAGAAACTCCGGTGCGGCAAGCACGATCACGATTTATTCGAGCTTATGTCAGTTTCGACGATTCTTCGTTTCCGAAGTGTATTTCTGTGCGGAATCGTTGTTTCGCGTGCTAGATCAGTGCATTTACATGCAAATATGCGAAATTGGCACAGAAACTCCGATTCGGCAAGCACGATCACGATTTATTCGAGCTTATGTCAGATTCGACGATTCTTCGTTTCCGAAGTGTATTTCTGTGCGGAATCGTTGTTTCGCGTGCTAGATCAGTGCATTTACATGCAAATATGCGAAATTGGCACAGAAACTCCGATTCGGCAAGCACGATTACGATTTATTCGAGCTTATGTCAGATTCGACGATTCTTCGTTTCAGAAGCGTATTTCTGTGCGGAATCGCTGTTTTGCGTGCTAGATCAGTGCATTTGCATGCAACGAAGCGAAATTGGCACAGAAACTCCGGTGCGGCAAGCACGATCACGATTTATTCGACCTTATGTCAGATTCGACGATTCTTCGTATCAGAAGTGTATTTCTGTGCGGAATCGCTGTTTCGCGTGTTAGATCAGTGCATTTGCATGCAACGAAGCGAAATTGGCACAGAAACTCCGATTCGGCAAGCACGATCACCATTTATTCGACCTTATGTCAGATTCGACGATTCTTCGTATCAGAAGTGTATTTCTGTGCGGAATCGCTGTTTCGCGTGTTAGATCAGTGCATTTGCATGCAACGAAGCGAAATTGGCACAGAAACTCCGGTGCGGCATGCACGATCACGATTTATTCGAGCTTATGTCAGATTCGACGATTCTTCGTTTCAGAAGTGTATTTCTGTACGGAATCGTTGTTTCGCGTGCTAGATCAGTGCATTTGCATGCAACGAAGCGAAATTGGCACAGAAACTCCGATTCGGCAAGCACGATTACGATTTATTCGAGCTTATGTCAGATTCGACGATTCTTCGTTTCAGAAGCGTATTTCTGTGCGGAATCGCTGTTTTGCGTGCTAGATCAGTGCATTTGCATGCAACGAAGCGAAATTGGCACAGAAACTCCGATTCGGCAAGCACGATCACCATTTATTCGACCTTATGTCAGATTCGACGATTCTTCGTATCAGAAGTGTATTTCTGTGCGGAATCGCTGTTTCGCGTGTTAGATCAGTGCATTTGCATGCAACGAAGCGAAATTGGCACAGAAACTCCGGTGCGGCATGCACGATCACGATTTATTCGAGCTTATGTCAGATTCGACGATTCTTCGTTTCAGAAGTGTATTTCTGTACGGAATCGTCGTTTCGCGTGCTAGATCAGTGCATTTGCATGCAACGAAGCGAAATTGGCACAGAAACTCCGATTCGGCAAGCACGATTACGATTTATTCGAGCTTATGTCAGATTCGACGATTCTTCGTTTCAGAAGCGTATTTCTGTGCGGAATCGCTGTTTTGCGTGCTAGATCAGTGCATTTGCATGCAACGAAGCGAAATTGGCACAGAAACTCCGGTGCGGCAAGCACGATCACGATTTATTCGACCTTATGTCAGATTCGACGATTCTTCGTATCAGAAGTGTATTTCTGTGCGGAATCGCTGTTTCGCGTGTTAGATCAGTGCATTTGCATGCAACGAAGCGAAATTGGCACAGAAACTCCGATTCGGCAAGCACGATCACCATTTATTCGACCTTATGTCAGATTCGACGATTCTTCGTATCAGAAGTGTATTTCTGTGCGGAATCGCTGTTTCGCGTGTTAGATCAGTGCATTTGCATGCAACGAAGCGAAATTGGCACAGAAACTCCGGTGCGGCAAGCACGATCACGATTTATTCGACCTTATGTCAGATTCGACGATTCTTCGTATCAGAAGTGTATTTCTGTGCGGAATCGCTGTTTCGCGTGTTAGATCAGTGCATTTGCATGCAACGAAGCGAAATTGGCACAGAAACTCCGATTCGGCAAGCACGATCACGATTTATTCGAGCTTATGTCAGATTCGACGATTCTTCGTTTCAGAAGTGTATTTCTGTGCGGAATCGCTGTTTCGCGTGTTAGATCAGTGCATTTGCATGCAACGAAGCGAAATTGGCACAGAAACTCCGGTGCGGCAAGCACGATCACGATTTATTCGACCTTATGTCAGATTCGACGATTCTTCGTATCAGAAGTGTATTTCTGTGCGGAATCGCTGTTTCGCGTGTTAGATCAGTGCATTTGCATGCAACGAAGCGAAATTGGCACAGAAACTCCGATTCGGCAAGCACGATCACGATTTATTCGAGCTTATGTCAGATTCGACGATTCTTCGTTTCAGAAGTGTATTTCTGTGCGGAATCGCTGTTTCGCGTGTTAGATCAGTGGATTTGCATGCAACGAAGCGAAATTGGCACAGAAACTCCGATTCGGCAAGCACGATCACATTTATTCGACCTTATGTCAGATTCGACGATTCTTCGTATCAGAAGTGTATTTCTGTGCGGAATCGCTGTTTCGCGTGTTAGATCAGTGCATTTGCATGCAACGAAGCGAAATTGGCACAGAAACTCCGGTGCGGCATGCACGATCACGATTTATTCGAGCTTATGTCAGATTCGACGATTCTTCGTTTCAGAAGTGTATTTCTGTACGGAATCGTTGTTTCGCGTGCTAGATCAGTGCATTTGCATGCAACGAAGCGAAATTGGCACAGAAACTCCGATTCGGCAAGCACGATTACGATTTATTCGAGCTTATGTCAGATTCGACGATTCTTCGTTTCAGAAGCGTATTTCTGTGCGGAATCGCTGTTTTGCGTGCTAGATCAGTGCATTTGCATGCAACGAAGCGAAATTGGCACAGAAACTCCGGTGCGGCAAGCACGATCACGATTTATTCGACCTTATGTCAGATTCGACGATTCTTCGTATCAGAAGTGTATTTCTGTGCGGAATCGCTGTTTCGCGTGTTAGATCAGTGCATTTGCATGCAACGAAGCGAAATTGGCACAGAAACTCCGATTCGGCAAGCACGATCACCATTTATTCGACCTTATGTCAGATTCGACGATTCTTCGTATCAGAAGTGTATTTCTGTGCGGAATCGCTGTTTCGCGTGTTAGATCAGTGCATTTGCATGCAACGAAGCGAAATTGGCACAGAAACTCCGGTGCGGCAAGCACGATCACGATTTATTCGACCTTATGTCAGATTCGACGATTCTTCGTATCAGAAGTGTATTTCTGTGCGGAATCGCTGTTTCGCGTGTTAGATCAGTGCATTTGCATGCAACGAAGCGAAATTGGCACAGAAACTCCGATTCGGCAAGCACGATCACGATTTATTCGAGCTTATGTCAGATTCGACGATTCTTCGTTTCAGAAGTGTATTTCTGTGCGGAATCGCTGTTTCGCGTGTTAGATCAGTGCATTTGCATGCAACGAAGCGAAATTGGCACAGAAACTCCGATTCGGCAAGCACGATCACCATTTATTCGACCTTATGTCAGATTCGACGATTCTTCGTATCAGAAGTGTATTTCTGTGCGGAATCGCTGTTTCGCGTGTTAGATCAGTGCATTTGCATGCAACGAAGCGAAATTGGCACAGAAACTCCGGTGCGGCAAGCACGATCACGATTTATTCGACCTTATGTCAGATTCGACGATTCTTCGTATCAGAAGTGTATTTCTGTGCGGAATCGCTGTTTCGCGTGTTAGATCAGTGCATTTGCATGCAACGAAGCGAAATTGGCACAGAAACTCCGATTCGGCAAGCACGATCACGATTTATTCGAGCTTATGTCAGATTCGACGATTCTTCGTTTCAGAAGTGTATTTCTGTGCGGAATCGCTGTTTCGCGTGTTAGATCAGTGCATTTGCATGCAACGAAGCGAAATTGGCACAGAAAACTCCGGTGCGGCAAGCACGATCACGATTTATTCGACCTTATGTCAGATTCGACGATTCTTCGTATCAGAAGTGTATTTCTGTGCGGAATCGCTGTTTCGCGTGCTAGATCAGTGCATTTACATGCAACGAAGCGAAATTGGCACAGAAACTCCGATGCGGCAAGCACGATCACGATTTATTCGATCTTATGTTGGATTCGACGATTCTTCGTTTCCGAAGTGTATTTCTGTGCGGAATCGTTGTTTCGCGTGCTAGATCAGTGCATTTACATGCAAATATGCGAAATTGGCACAGAAACTCCGATTCGGCAAGCACGATTACGATTTATTCGAGCTTATGTCAGATTCGACGATTCTTCGTTTCAGAAGCGTATTTCTGTGCGGAATCGCTGTTTTGCGTGCTAGATCAGTGGGTTTGCATGCAACGAAGCGAAATTGGCACAGAAACTCCGATTCGGCAAGCACGATCACCATTTATTCGACCTTATGTCAGATTCGACGATTCTTCGTATCAGAAGTGTATTTCTGTGCGGAATCGCTGTTTCGCGTGCTAGATCAGTGCATTTGCATGCAAATATGCGAAATTGCCACAGAAACTCCGATTCGGCAAGCAGATCACAATTTATTCGAGCTTATGTCAGACTCGACGATTCTTCGTTTCAGAAGTGTATTTCTGTGCGGAATCGCTGTTTCGCGTGGTAGATCAGTGAGTTTGCATGCAAATATGCGAAATTGGCACAGAAACTTCGATTCGGCAAGAACGATCACGATTCATTCGAGGTTATGTCAAATTGGACGATTCTTCGTTTCAGAAGTGTATTTCTGTGCGGAATCGTTCTTTCGCGTGCTAGATCAGTGCATTTGCATGCAACGACGCGAAATTGGTACAGAAACTCCGGTGCGGCAAGCACGATCACGATTTATTCGAGCTTATGTCAGATTCGACGATTCTTCGTTTCAGAAGTGTATTTCTGTGCGGAATCGCTGTTTCGCGTGCTAGATCAGTGGGTTTGCATGCAAATATGCGAAATTGGCACAGAAACTCCGATTCGGCAAGCACGATCACCATTTATTCGACCTTATGTCAGATTCGACGATTCTTCGTTTCAGAAGTGTATTTCTGTGCGGAATCGCTGTTTCGCGTGCTAGATCAGTGCATTTGCATGCAACAAAGCGAAATTGGCACAGAAACTTCGGTGCGGCAAGCACGATCACGATTTATTCGAGCTTATGTCAGATTCGACGATTCTTCGTTTCAGAAGTGTATTTCTGTACGGTATCGCTGTTACGCGTGGTAGATCAGTGAGTTTGCATGCAAATATGCGAAATTGGCACAGAAACTCCGATTCGGCAAGCACGATCACGATTTATTCGACCTTATGTCAGATTCGACGATTCTTCGTTTCAGAAGTGTATTTCTGTGCGGAATCGCTGTTTCGCGTGCTAGATCAGTGCATTTGCATGCAACAAAGCGAAATTGGCACAGAAACTCCGGTGCGGCAAGCACGATCACGATTTATTCGAGCTTATGTCAGATTCGACGATTCTTCGTTTCAGAAGTGTATTTCTGTGCGGAATCGCTGTTTCGCGTGCTAGATCAGTGCATTTGCATGCAAATATGCGAAATTGGCACAGAAACTCCGATTCTGCTAGCACGATCACGATTTATTCGAGCTTCTGTCAGATTCGACGATTCTTCGTTTCAGAAGTGTATTTCTGTGCGGAATCGCTGTTTCGCGTGCTACATCAGTGCATTTGCATGCAACGAAGCGAAATTGGCACAGAAACTCCGGTGCGGCACCACGATCACGATTTATTCGAGCTTATGTCAGATTCGACGATTCTTCGTTTCAGAAGTGTATTTCTGTGCGGAATCGTTGTTTCGCGTGCTAGATCAGTGCATTTACATGCAACGAAGCGAAATTGGCACAGAAACTCCGATGCGGCAAGCACGATCACGATTTATTCGATCTTATGTTGGATTCGACGATTCTTCATTTCAGAAGAGTATTTCTGTGCGGAATCGCTGTTTTGCGTGCTAGATCAGTGGGTTTGCATGCAAATATGCGAAATTGGCACAGAAACTCCTATTCGGCAAGCACGATCACGATTTATTCGAGCTTATGTCAGATTCGACGATTCTCGTTTCCGAAGTGTATTTCTGTGCGGAATCGTTGTTTCGCGTGCTAGATCAGTGCATTTACATGCAAATATGCGAAATTGGCACAGAAACTCCGATTCGGCAAGCACGATTACGATTTATTCGAGCTTATGTCAGATTCGACGATTCTTCGTTTCAGAAGCGTATTTCTGTGCGGAATCGCTGTTTTGCGTGCTAGATCAGTGGGTTTGCATGCAACGAAGCGAAATTGGCACAGAAACTCCGATTCGGCAAGCACGATCACCATTTATTCGACCTTATGTCAGATTCGACGATTCTTCGTATCAGAAGTGTATTTCTGTGCGGAATCGCTGTTTCGCGTGCTAGATCAGTGCATTTGCATGCAACGAAGCGAAATTGGCACAGAAACTCCGGTGCGGCAAGCACGATCACGATTTATTCGAGCTTATGTCAGATTCGACGATTCTTCGATCTTATGTTGGATTCGACGATTCTTCATATCAGAAGAGTATTTCTGTGCGGAATCGCTGTTTTGCGTGCTAGATCAGTGGGTTTGCATGCAAATATGCGAAATTGGCACAGAAACTCCGATTCGGCAAGCACGATCACCATTTATTCGACCTTATGTCAGATTCGACGATTCTTCGTTTCAGAAGTGTATTTCTGTGCGGAATCGTTGTTTCGCGTGCTAGATCAGTGCATTTACATGCAACGAAGCGAAATTGGCACAGAAACTCCGATGCGGCAAGCACGATCACGATTTATTCGATCTTATGTTGGATTCGACGATTCTTCGTTTCAGAAGTGTATTTCTGTGCGGAATCGCTGTTTCGCGTGCTAGATCAGTGCATTTGCATGCAAATATGCGAAATTGGCACAGAAACTCCGATTCGGCAAGCACGATCACCATTTATTCGACCTTATGTCAGATTCGACGATTCTTCGTATCAGAAGTGTATTTCTGTGCGTAATCGCTGTTTCGCGTGCTAGATCAGTGCATTTGCATGCAACGAAGCGAAATTGGCACAGAAACTCCAGTGCGGCAAGCACGATCACGATTTATTCGAGCTTAAGTCAGATTCGACGATTCTTCGTTTCAGAAGCGTATTTCTGTGCGGAATCGCTGTTTTGCGTGCTAGATCAGTGCATTTGCATGCAACGAAGCGAAATTGGCACAGAAACTCCGGTGCGGCAAGCACGATCACGATTTATACGACCTTATGTCAGATTCGACGATTCTTCGTATCAGAAGTGTATTTCTGTGCGGAATCGCTGTTTCGCGTGTTAGATCAGTGCATTTGCATGCAACGAAGCGAAATTGGCACAGAAACTCCGATTCGGCAAGCACGATCACCATTTATTCGACCTTATGTCAGATTCGACGATTCTTCGTATCAGAAGTGTATTTCTGTGCGGAATCGGTGTTTCGCGTGTTAGATCAGTGCATTTGCATGCAACGAAGCGAAATTGGCACAGAAACTCCGGTGCGGCAAGCACGATCACGATTTATTCGAGCTTATGTTAGATTCGACGATTCTTCGTTTCAGAAGTGTATTTCTGTGCGGAATCGTTGTTTCGCGTGCTAGATCAGTGCATTTGCATGCAACGAAGCGAAATTGGCACAGAAACTCCGGTGCGGCAAGCACGATCACGATTTATTCGACCTTATGTCAGATTCGACGATTCTTCGTATCAGAAGTGTATTTCTGTGCGGAATCGCTGTTTCGCGTGTTAGATCAGTGCATTTGCATGCAACGAAGCGAAATTGGCACAGAAACTCCGATTCGGCAAGCACGATCACCATTTATTCGACCTTATGTCAGATTCGACGATTCTTCGTATCAGAAGTGTATTTCTGTGCGGAATCGCTGTTTCGCGTGTTAGATCAGTGCATTTGCATGCAACGAAGCGAAATTGGCACAGAAACTCCGGTGCGGCATGCACGATCACGATTTATTCGAGCTTATGTCAGATTCGACGATTCTTCGTTTCAGAAGTGTATTTCTGTACGGAATCGTTGTTTCGCGTGCTAGATCAGTGCATTTGCATGCAACGAAGCGAAATTGGCACAGAAACTCCGATTCGGCAAGCACGATTACGATTTATTCGAGCTTATGTCAGATTCGACGATTCTTCGTTTCAGAAGCGTATTTCTGTGCGGAATCGCTGTTTTGCGTGCTAGATCAGTGCATTTGCATGCAACGAAGCGAAATTGGCACAGAAACTCCGGTGCGGCAAGCACGATCACGATTTATTCGACCTTATGTCAGATTCGACGATTCTTCGTATCAGAAGTGTATTTCTGTGCGGAATCGCTGTTTCGCGTGTTAGATCAGTGCATTTGCATGCAACGAAGCGAAATTGGCACAGAAACTCCGATTCGGCAAGCACGATCACCATTTATTCGACCGTATGTCAGATTCGACGATTCTTCGTATCAGAAGTGTATTTCTGTGCGGAATCGCTGTTTCGCGTGTTAGATCAGTGCATTTGCATGCAACGAAGCGAAATTGGCACAGAAACTCCGGTGCGGCAAGCACGATCACGATTTATTCGACCTTATGTCAGATTCGACGATTCTTCGTATCAGAAGTGTATTTCTGTGCGGAATCGCTGTTTCGCGTGTTAGATCAGTGCATTTGCATGCAACGAAGCGAAATTGGCACAGAAACTCCGATTCGGCAAGCACGATCACGATTTATTCGAGCTTATGTCAGATTCGACGATTCTTCGTTTCAGAAGTGTATTTCTGTGCGGAATCGCTGTTTCGCGTGTTAGATCAGTGCATTTGCATGCAACGAAGCGAAATTGGCACAGAAACTCCGGTGCGGCAAGCACGATCACGATTTATTCGACCTTATGTCAGATTCGACGATTCTTCGTATCAGAAGTGTATTTCTGTGCGGAATCGCTGTTTCGCGTGTTAGATCAGTGCATTTGCATGCAACGAAGCGAAATTGGCACAGAAACTCCGATTCGGCAAGCACGATCACGATTTATTCGAGCTTATGTCAGATTCGACGATTCTTCGTTTCAGAAGTGTATTTCTGTGCGGAATCGCTGTTTCGCGTGTTAGATCAGTGCATTTGCATGCAACGAAGCGAAATTGGCACAGAAACTCCGATTCGGCAAGCACGATCACCTTTTATTCGACCTTATGTCAGATTCGACGATTCTTCGTATCAGAAGTGTATTTCTGTGCGGAATCGCTGTTTCGCGTGTTAGATCAGTGCATTTGCATGCAACGAAGCGAAATTGGCACAGAAACTCCGGTGCGGCATGCACGATCACGATTTATTCGAGCTTATGTCAGATTCGACGATTCTTCGTTTCAGAAGTGTATTTCTGTACGGAATCGTTGTTTCGCGTGCTAGATCAGTGCATTTGCATGCAACGAAGCGAAATTGGCAGAGAAACTCCGATTCGGCAAGCACGATTACGATTTATTCGAGCTTATGTCAGATTCGACGATTCTTCGTTTCAGAAGCGTATTTCTGTGCGGAATCGCTGTTTTGCGTGCTAGATCAGTGCATTTGCATGCAACGAAGCGAAATTGGCACAGAAACTCCGGTGCGGCAAGCACGATCACGATTTATTCGACCTTATGTCAGATTCGACGATTCTTCGTATCAGAAGTGTATTTCTGTGCGGAATCGCTGTTTCGCGTGTTAGATCAGTGCATTTGCATGCAACGAAGCGAAATTGGCACAGAAACTCCGATTCGGCAAGCACGATCACCATTTATTCGACCTTATGTCAGATTCGACGATTCTTCGTATCAGAAGTGTATTTCTGTGCGGAATCGCTGTTTCGCGTGTTAGATCAGTGCATTTGCATGCAACGAAGCGAAATTGGCACAGAAACTCCGGTGCGGCAAGCACGATCACGATTTATTCGACCTTATGTCAGATTCGACGATTCTTCGTATCAGAAGTGTATTTCTGTGCGGAATCGCTGTTTCGCGTGTTAGATCAGTGCATTTGCATGCAACGAAGCGAAATTGGCACAGAAACTCCGATTCGGCAAGCACGATCACGATTTATTCGAGCTTATGTCAGATTCGACGATTCTTCGTTTCAGAAGTGTATTTCTGTGCGGAATCGCTGTTTCGCGTGTTAGATCAGTGCATTTGCATGCAACGAAGCGAAATTGGCACAGAAACTCCGGTGCGGCAAGCACGATCACGATTTATTCGACCTTATGTCAGATTCGACGATTCTTCGTATCAGAAGTGTATTTCTGTGCGGAATCGCTGTTTCGCGTGCTAGATCAGTGCATTTACATGCAACGAAGCGAAATTGGCACAGAAACTCCGATGCGGCAAGCACGATCACGATTTATTCGATCTTATGTTGGATTCGACGATTCTTCGTTTCCGAAGTGTATTTCTGTGCGGAATCGTTGTTTCGCGTGCTAGATCAGTGCATTTACATGCAAATATGCGAAATTGGCACAGAAACTCCGATTCGGCAAGCACGATTACGATTTATTCGAGCTTATGTCAGATTCGACGATTCTTCGTTTCAGAAGCGTATTTCTGTGCGGAATCGCTGTTTTGCGTGCTAGATCAGTGGGTTTGCATGCAACGAAGCGAAATTGGCACAGAAACTCCGATTCGGCAAGCACGATCACCATTTATTCGACCTTATGTCGGATTCGACGATTCTTCGTATCAGAAGTGTATTTCTGTGCGGAATCGCTGTTTCGCGTGCTAGATCAGTGCATTTGCATGCAACGAAGCGAAATTGGCACAGAAACTCCGGTGCGGCAAGCACGATCACGATTTATTCGAGCTTATGTCAGATTCGACGATTCTTCGATCTTATGTTGGATTCGACGATTCTTCATATCAGAAGAGTATTTCTGTGCGGAATCGCTGTTTTGCGTGCTAGATCAGTGGGTTTGCATGCAAATATGCGAAATTGGCACAGAAACTCCGATTTGGCAAGCACGATCACCATTTATTCGACCTTATGTCAGATTCGACGATTCTTCGTTTCAGAAGTGTATTTCTGTGCGGAATCGTTGTTTCGCGTTCTAGATCAGTGCATTTACATGCAACGAAGCGAAATTGGCACAGAAACTCCGATGCGGCAAGCACGATCACGATTTATTCGATCTTATGTTGGATTCGACGATTCTTCATATCAGAAGAGTATTTCTGTGCGGAATCGCTGTTTTGCGTGCTAGATCAGTGGGTTTGCATGCAAATATGCGAAATTGGCACAGAAACTCCGATGCGGCAAGCACGATCACGATTTATTCGATCTTATGTTGGATTCGACGATTCTTCATATCAGAAGAGTATTTCTGTGCGGAATCGCTGTTTTGCGTGCTAGATCAGTGGGTTTGCATGCAAATATGCGAAATTGGCACAGAAACTCCGGTGCGGCAAGCACGATCACGATTTATTCGAGCTTATGTCAGATTCGACGATTCTTCGTTTCAGAAGTGTATTTCTGTGCGGAATCGCTGTTTCGCGTGCTAGATCAGTGCATTTGCATGCAAATATGCGAAATTGGCACAGAAACTCCGATTCGGCAAGCACGATCACCATTTATTCGACCTTATGTCAGATTCGACGATTCTTCGTATCAGAAGTGTATTTCTGTGCGTAATCGCTGTTTCGCGTGCTAGATCAGTGCATTTGCATGCAACGAAGCGAAATTGGCACAGAAACTCCAGTGCGGCAAGCACGATCACGATTTATTCGAGCTTATGTCAGATTCGACGATTCTTCGTTTCAGAAGCGTATTTCTGTGCGGAATCGCTGTTTTGCGTGCTAGATCAGTGCATTTGCATGCAACGAAGCGAAATTGGCACAGAAACTCCGGTGCGGCAAGCACGATCACGATTTATACGACCTTATGTCAGATTCGACGATTCTTCGTATCAGAAGTGTATTTCTGTGCGGAATCGCTGTTTCGCGTGTTAGATCAGTGCATTTGCATGCAACGAAGCGAAATTGGCACAGAAACTCCGATTCGGCAAGCACGATCACCATTTATTCGACCTTATGTCAGATTCGACGATTCTTCGTATCAGAAGTGTATTTCTGTGCGGGATCGGTGTTTCGCGTGTTAGATCAGTGCATTTGCATGCAACGAAGCGAAATTGGCACAGAAACTCCGGTGCGGCAAGCACGATCACGATTTATTCGAGCTTATGTCAGATTCGACGATTCTTCGTTTCAGAAGTGTATTTCTGTGCGGAATCGTTGTTTCGCGTGCTAGATCAGTGCATTTGCATGCAACGAAGCGAAATTGGCACAGAAACTCCGGTGCGGCAAGCACGATCACGATTTATTCGAGCTTATGTCAGATTCGACGATTCTTCGTTTCCGAAGTGTATTTCTGTGCGGAATCGTTGTTTCGCGTGCTAGATCAGTGCATTTACATGCAAATATGCGAAATTGGCACAGAAACTCCGATTCGGCAAGCACGATCACGATTTATTCGAGCTTATGTCAGATTCGACGATTCTTCGTTTCCGAAGTGTATTTCTGTGCGGAATCGTTGTTTCGCGTGCTAGATCAGTGCATTTACATGCAAATATGCGAAATTGGCACAGAAACTCCGATTCGGCAAGCACGATTACGATTTATTCGAGCTTATGTCAGATTCGACGATTCTTCGTTTCAGAAGCGTATTTCTGTGCGGAATCGCTGTTTTGCGTGCTAGATCAGTGCATTTGCATGCAACGAAGCGAAATTGGCACAGAAACTCCGGTGCGGCAAGCACGATCACGATTTATTCGACCTTATGTCAGATTCGACGATTCTTCGTATCAGAAGTGTATTTCTGTGCGGAATCGCTGTTTCGCGTGTTAGATCAGTGCATTTGCATGCAACGAAGCGAAATTGGCACAGAAACTCCGATTCGGCAAGCACGATCACCATTTATTCGACCTTATGTCAGATTCGACGATTCTTCGTATCAGAAGTGTATTTCTGTGCGGAATCGCTGTTTCGCGTGTTAGATCAGTGCATTTGCATGCAACGAAGCGAAATTGGCACAGAAACTCCGGTGCGGCATGCACGATCACGATTTATTCGAGCTTATGTCAGATTCGACGATTCTTCGTTTCAGAAGTGTATTTCTGTACGGAATCGTCGTTTCGCGTGCTAGATCAGTGCATTTGCATGCAACGAAGCGAAATTGGCACAGAAACTCCGATTCGGCAAGCACGATTACGATTTATTCGAGCTTATGTCAGATTCGACGATTCTTCGTTTCAGAAGCGTATTTCTGTGCGGAATCGCTGTTTTGCGTGCTAGATCAGTGCATTTGCATGCAACGAAGCGAAATTGGCACAGAAACTCCGGTGCGGCAAGCACGATCACGATTTATTCGACCTTATGTCAGATTCGACAATTCTTCGTATCAGAAGTGTATTTCTGTGCGGAATCGCTGTTTCGCGTGTTAGATCAGTGCATTTGCATGCAACGAAGCGAAATTGGCACAGAAACTCCGATTCGGCAAGCACGATCACCATTTATTCGACCTTATGTCAGATTCGACGATTCTTCGTATCAGAAGTGTATTTCTGTGCGGAATCGCTGTTTCGCGTGTTAGATCAGTGCATTTGCATGCAACGAAGCGAAATTGGCACAGAAACTCCGGTGCGGCAAGCACGATCACGATTTATTCGACCTTATGTCAGATTCGACGATTCTTCGTATCAGAAGTGTATTTCTGTGCGGAATCGCTGTTTCGCGTGTTAGATCAGTGCATTTGCATGCAACGAAGCGAAATTGGCACAGAAACTCCGATTCGGCAAGCACGATCACCATTTATTCGACCTTATGTCAGATTCGACGATTCTTCGTATCAGAAGTGTATTTCTGTGCGGAATCGCTGTTTCGCGTGTTAGATCAGTGCATTTGCATGCAACGAAGCGAAATTGGCACAGAAACTCCGGTGCGGCATGCACGATCACGATTTATTCGAGCTTATGTCAGATTCGACGATTCTTCGTTTCAGAAGTGTATTTCTGTACGGAATCGTCGTTTCGCGTGCTAGATCAGTGCATTTGCATGCAACGAAGCGAAATTGGCACAGAAACTCCGATTCGGCAAGCACGATTACGATTTATTCGAGCTTATGTCAGATTCGACGATTCTTCGTTTCAGAAGCGTATTTCTGTGCGGAATCGCTGTTTTGCGTGCTAGATCAGTGCATTTGCATGCAACGAAGCGAAATTGGCACAGAAACTCCGGTGCGGCAAGCACGATCACGATTTATTCGACCTTATGTCAGATTCGACGATTCTTCGTATCAGAAGTGTATTTCTGTGCGGAATCGCTGTTTCGCGTGTTAGATCAGTGCATTTGCATGCAACGAAGCGAAATTGGCACAGAAACTCCGATTCGGCAAGCACGATCACCATTTATTCGACCTTATGTCAGATTCGACGATTCTTCGTATCAGAAGTGTATTTCTGTGCGGAATCGCTGTTTCGCGTGTTAGATCAGTGCATTTGCATGCAACGAAGCGAAATTGGCACAGAAACTCCGGTGCGGCAAGCACGATCACGATTTATTCGACCTTATGTCAGATTCGACGATTCTTCGTATCAGAAGTGTATTTCTGTGCGGAATCGCTGTTTCGCGTGTTAGATCAGTGCATTTGCATGCAACGAAGCGAAATTGGCACAGAAACTCCGATTCGGCAAGCACGATCACGATTTATTCGAGCTTATGTCAGATTCGACGATTCTTCGTTTCAGAAGTGTATTTCTGTGCGGAATCGCTGTTTCGGGTGTTAGATCAGTGCATTTGCATGCAACGAAGCGAAATTGGCACAGAAACTCCGGTGCGGCAAGCACGATCACGATTTATTCGACCTTATGTCAGATTCGACGATTCTTCGTATCAGAAGTGTATTTCTGTGCGGAATCGCTGTTTCGCGTGTTAGATCAGTGCATTTGCATGCAACGAAGCGAAATTGGCACAGAAACTCCGATTCGGCAAGCACGATCACCATTTATTCGACCTTATGTCAGATTCGACGATTCTTCGTATCAGAAGTGTATTTCTGTGCGGAATCGCTGTTTCGCGTGTTAGATCAGTGCATTTGCATGCAACGAAGCGAAATTGGCACAGAAACTCCGGTGCGGCAAGCACGATCACGATTTATTCGAGCTTATGTCAGATTCGACGATTCTTCGTTTCAGAAGTGTATTTCTGTGCGGAATCGTTGTTTCGCGTGCTAGATCAGTGCATTTGCATGCAACGAAGCGAAATTGGCACAGAAACTCCGGTGCGGCAAGCACGATCACGATTTATTCGAGCTTATGTCAGATTCGACGATTCTTCGTTTCAGAAGTGTATTTCTGTACGGTATCGCTGTTACGCGTGGTAGATCAGTGAGTTTGCATGCAAATATGCGAAATTGGCACAGAAACTCCGATTCGGGAAGCACGATCACGATTTATTCGAGCTTATGTCAGATTCGACGATTCTTCGTTTCCGAAGTGTATTTCTGTGCGGAATCGTGGTTTCGCGTGCTAGATCAGTGCATTTACATGCAAATATGCGAAATTGGCACAGAAACTCCGATTCGGCAAGCACGATTACGATTTATTCGAGCTTATGTCAGATTCGACGATTCTTCGTTTCAGAAGCGTATTTCTGTGCGGAATCGCTGTTTTGCGTGTTAGATCAGTGCATTTGCATGCAACGAAGCGAAATTGGCACAGAAACTCCGATTCGGCAAGCACGATCACCATTTATTCGACCTTATGTCAGATTCGACGATTCTTCGTATCAGAAGTGTATTTCTGTGCGGAATCGCTGTTTCGCGTGTTAGATCAGTGCATTTGCATGCAACGAAGCGAAATTGGCACAGAAACTCCGGTGCGGCAAGCACGATCACGATTTATTCGAGCTTATGTCAGATTCGACGATTCTTCGTTTCAGAAGTGTATTTCTGTACGGAATCGTTGTTTCGCGTGCTAGATCAGTGCATTTGCATGCAACGAAGCGAAATTGGCACAGAAACTCCGGTGCGGCAAGCACGATCACGATTTATTCGAGCTTATGTCAGATTCGACGATTCTTCGTTTCAGAAGTGTATTTCTGTACGGTATCGCTGTTACGCGTGGTAGATCAGTGAGTTTGCATGCAAATATGCGAAATTGGCACAGAAACTCCGATTCGGGAAGCACGATCACGATTTATTCGAGCTTATGTCAGATTCGACGATTCTTCGTTTCCGAAGTGTATTTCTGTGCGGAATCGTGGTTTCGCGTGCTAGATCAGTGCATTTACATGCAAATATGCGAAATTGGCACAGAAACTCCGATTCGGCAAGCACGATTACGATTTATTCGAGCTTATGTCAGATTCGACGATTCTTCGTTTCAGAAGCGTATTTCTGTGCGGAATCGCTGTTTTGCGTGCTAGATCAGTGCATTTGCATGCAACGAAGCGAAATTGGCACAGAAACTCCGGTGCGGCAAGCACGATCACGATTTATTCGACCTTATGTCAGATTCGACGATTCTTCGTATCAGAAGTGTATTTCTGTGCGGAATCGCTGTTTCGCGTGTTAGATCAGTGCATTTGCATGCAACGAAGCGAAATTGGCACAGAAACTCCGATTCGGCAAGCACGATTACGATTTATTCGAGCTTATGTCAGATTCGACGATTCTTCGTTTCAGAAGCGTATTTCTGTGCGGAATCGCTGTTTTGCGTGCTAGATCAGTGCATTTGCATGCAACGAAGCGAAATTGGCACAGAAACTCCGGTGCGGCAAGCACGATCACGATTTATTCGACCTTATGTCAGATTCGACGATTCTTCGTATCAGAAGTGTATTTCTGTGCGGAATCGCTGTTTCGCGTGTTAGATCAGTGCATTTGCATGCAACGAAGCGAAATTGGCACAGAAACTCCGATTCGGCAAGCACGATCACCATTTATTCGACCTTATGTCAGATTCGACGATTCTTCGTATCAGAAGTGTATTTCTGTGCGGAATCGCTGTTTCGCGAGTTAGATCAGTGCATTTGCATGCAACGAAGCGAAATTGGCACAGAAACTCCGATTCGGCAAGCACGATCACGATTTATTCGAGCTTATGTCAGATTCGACGATTCTTCGTTTCAGAAGTGTATTTCTGTGCGGAATCGCTGTTTCGCGTGTTAGATCAGTGCATTTGCATGCAACGAAGCGAAATTGGCACAGAAACTCCGGTGCGGCAAGCACGATCACGATTTATTCGACCTTATGTCAGATTCGACGATTCTTCGTATCAGAAGTGTATTTCTGTGCGGAATCGCTGTTTCGCGTGTTAGATCAGTGCATTTGCATGCAACGAAGCGAAATTGGCACAGAAACTCCGATTCGGCAAGCACGATCACCATTTATTCGACCTTATGTCAGATTCGACGATTCTTCGTATCAGAAGTGTATTTCTGTGCGGAATCGCTGTTTCGCGTGTTAGATCAGTGCATTTGCATGCAACGAAGCGAAATTGGCACAGAAACTCCGGTGCGGCAAGCACGATCACGATTTATTCGAGCTTATGTCAGATTCGACGATTCTTCGTTTCAGAAGTGTATTTCTGTGCGGAATCGTTGTTTCGCGTGCTAGATCAGTGCATTTGCATGCAATGAAGCGAAATTGGCACAGAAACTCCGGTGCGTCAAGCACGATCACGATTTATTCGAGCTTATGTCAGATTCGACGATTCTTCGTTTCAGAAGTGTATTTCTGTACGGTATCGCTGTTACGCGTGGTAGATCAGTGAGTTTGCATGCAAATATGCGAAATTGGCACAGAAACTCCGATTCGGGAAGCACGATCACGATTTATTCGAGCTTATGTCAGATTCGACGATTCTTCGTTTCCGAAGTGTATTTCTGTGCGGAATCGTTGTTTCGCGTGCTAGATCAGTGCATTTACATGCAAATATGCGAAATTGGCACAGAAACTCCGATTCGGCAAGCACGATTACGATTTATTCGAGCTTATGTCAGATTCGACGATTCTTCGTTTCAGAAGCGTATTTCTGTGCGGAATCGCTGTTTTGCGTGCTAGATCAGTGCATTTGCATGCAACGAAGCGAAATTGGCACAGAAACTCCGGTGCGGCAAGCACGATCACGATTTATTCGACCTTATGTCAGATTCGACGATTCTTCGTATCAGAAGTGTATTTCTGTGCGGAATCGCTGTTTCGCGTGTTAGATCAGTGCATTTGCATGCAACGAAGCGAAATTGGCACAGAAACTCCGATTCGGCAAGCACGATCACCATTTATTCGACCTTATGTCAGATTCGACGATTCTTCGTATCAGAAGTGTGTTTCTGTGCGGAATCGCTGTTTCGCGTGTTAGATCAGTGCATTTGCATGCAACGAAGCGAAATTGGCACAGAAACTCCGGTGCGGCAAGCACGATCACGATTTATTCGAGCTTATGTCAGATTCGACGATTCTTCGTTTCAGAAGTGTATTTCTGTGCGGAATCGCTGTTTCGCGTGCTAAATCAGTGCATTTGCATGCAAATATGCGAAATTGGCACAGAAACTCCGATTCTGCTGGCACGATCCCGATTCTTCGTTTCAGAAGTGTATTTCAGTACGGAATCGTTGTTTCGCGTGCTAGATCAGTGCATTTGCATGCAAGGAAGCGAAATTGGCACAGAAACTCCGGTGCGGCAAGTACGATCACGATTTATTCGAGCTTATGTCAGATTCGACGATTCTTCGTTTCAGAAGTGTATTTCTGTACGGTATCGCTGTTACGCGTGGTAGATCAGTGAGTTTGCATGCAAATATGCGAAATTGGCACAGAAACTCCGATTCGGCAAGCACGATCACGATTTATTCGAGCTTATGTCAGATTCGACGATTCTTCGTTTCCGAAGTGTATTTCTGTGCGGAATCGTTGTTTCGCGTGCTAGATCAGAGCATTTACATGCAAATATGCGAAATTGGCACAGAAACTCCGATTCGGCAAGCACGATTACGATTTATTCGAGCTTATGTCAGATTCGACGATTCTTCGTTTCAGAAGCGTATTTCTGTGCGGAATCGCTGTTTTGCGTGCTAGATCAGTGCATTTGCATGCAACGAAGCGAAATTGGCACAGAAACTCCGGTGCGGCAAGCACGATCACGATTTATTCGACCTTATGTCAGATTCGACGATTCTT
Organism: Lasioglossum baleicum; assembly: GCF_051020765.1. Classification (NCBI taxonomy): domain Eukaryota; kingdom Metazoa; phylum Arthropoda; class Insecta; order Hymenoptera; family Halictidae; genus Lasioglossum; species Lasioglossum baleicum. The sequence continues at coordinate 16,507 of NW_027469755.1, read as the reverse complement.
CGTATCAGAAGTGTATTTCTGTGCGGAATCGCTGTTTCGCGTGTTAGATCAGTGCATTTGCATGCAACGAAGCGAAATTGGCACAGAAACTCCGATTCGGCAAGCACGATCACCATTTATTCGACCTTATGTCAGATTCGACGATTCTTCGTATCAGAAGTGTATTTCTGTGCGGAATCGCTGTTTCGCGTGTTAGATCAGTGCATTTGCATGCAACGAAGCGAAATTGGCACAGAAACTCCGGTGCGGCAAGCACGATCACGATTTATTCGACCTTATGTCAGATTCGACGATTCTTCGTATCAGAAGTGTATTTCTGTGCGGAATCGCTGTTTCGCGTGTTAGATCAGTGCATTTGCATGCAACGAAGCGAAATTGGCACAGAAACTCCGGTGCGGCAAGCACGATCACGATTTATTCGACCTTATGTCAGATTCGACGATTCTTCGTATCAGAAGTGTATTTCTGTGCGGAATCGCTGTTTCGCGTGTTAGATCAGTGCATTTGCATGCAACGAAGCGAAATTGGCACAGAAACTCCGATTCGGCAAGCACGATCACCATTTATTCGACCTTATGTCAGATTCGACGATTCTTCGTATCAGAAGTGTATTTCTGTGCGGAATCGCTGTTTCGCGTGTTAGATCAGTGCATTTGCATGCAACGAACCGAAATTGGCACAGAAACTCCGGTGCGGCAAGCACGATCACGATTTATTCGAGCTTATGTCAGATTCGACGATTCTTCGTTTCAGAAGTGTATTTCTGTGCGGAATCGTTGTTTCGCGTGCTAGATCAGTGCATTTGCATGCAACGACGCGAAATTGGCACAGAAACTCCGGTGCGGCAAGCACGATCACGATTTATTCGAGCTTATGTCAGATTCGACGATTCTTCGTTTCAGAAGTGTATTTCTGTACGGTATCGCTGTTACGCGTGGTAGATCAGTGAGTTTGCATGCAAATATGCGAAATTGGCACAGAAACTCCGATTCGGGAAGCACGATCACGATTTATTCGAGCTTATGTCAGATTCGACGATTCTTCGTTTCCGAAGTGTATTTCTGTGCGGAATCGTTGTTTCGCGTGCTAGATCAGTGCATTTACATGCAAATATGCGAAATTGGCACAGAAACTCCGATTCGGCAAGCACGATTACGATTTATTCGAGCTTATGTCAGATTCGACGATTCTTCGTTTCAGAAGCGTATTTCTGTGCGGAATCGCTGTTTTGCGTGCTAGATCAGTGCATTTGCATGCAAGGAAGCGAAATTGGCACAGAAACTCCGGTGCGGCAAGTACGATCACGATTTATTCGAGCTTATGTCAGATTCGACGATTCTTCGTTTCAGAAGTGTATTTCTGTACGGTATCGCTGTTACGCGTGGTAGATCAGTGAGTTTGCATGCAAATATGCGAAATTGGCACAGAAACTCCGATTCGGCAAGCACGATCACCATTTATTCGACCTTATGTCAGATTCGACGATTCTTCGTTTCCGAAGTGTATTTCTGTGCGGAATCGTTGTTTCGCGTGCTAGATCAGAGCATTTACATGCAAATATGCGAAATTGGCACAGAAACTCCGATTCGGCAAGCACGATTACGATTTATTCGAGCTTATGTCAGATTCGACGATTCTTCGTTTCAGAAGCGTATTTCTGTGCGGAATCGCTGTTTTGCGTGCTAGATCAGTGCATTTGCATGCAACGAAGCGAAATTGGCACAGAAACTCCGGTGCGGCAAGCACGATCACGATTTATTCGACCTTATGTCAGATTCGACGATTCTTCGTATCAGAAGTGTATTTCTGTGCGGAATCGCTGTTTCGCGTGTTAGATCAGTGCATTTGCATGCAACGAAGCGAAATTGGCACAGAAACTCCGATTCGGCAAGCACGATCACCATTTATTCGACCTTATGTCAGATTCGACGATTCTTCGTATCAGAAGTGTATTTCTGTGCGGAATCGCTGTTTCGCGTGTTAGATCAGTGCATTTGCATGCAACGAAGCGAAATTGGCACAGAAACTCCGGTGCGGCAAGCACGATCACGATTTATTCGACCTTATGTCAGATTCGACGATTCTTCGTATCAGAAGTGTATTTCTGTGCGGAATCGCTGTTTCGCGTGTTAGATCAGTGCATTTGCATGCAACGAAGCGAAATTGGCACAGAAACTCCGGTGCGGCAAGCACGATCACGATTTATTCGAGCTTATGTCAGATTCGACGATTCTTCGTTTCAGAAGTGTATTTCTGTGCGGAATCGTTGTTTCGCGTGCTAGATCAGTGCATTTGCATGCAACGAAGCGAAATTGGCACAGAAACTCCGGTGCGGCAAGCACGATCACGATTTATTCGAGCTTATGTCAGATTCGACGATTCTTCGTTTCAGAAGTGTATTTCTGTACGGTATCGCTGTTACGCGTGGTAGATCAGTGAGTTTGCATGCAAATATGCGAAATTGGCACAGAAACTCCGATTCGGCAAGCACGATCACGATTTATTCGAGCTTATGTCAGATTCGACGATTCTTCGTTTCCGAAGTGTATTTCTGTGCGGAATCGTTGTTTCGCGTGCTAGATCAGTGCATTTACATGCAAATATGCGAAATTGGCACAGAAACTCCGATTCGGCAAGCACGATTACGATTTATTCGAGCTTATGTCAGATTCGACGATTCTTCGTTTCAGAAGCGTATTTCTGTGCGGAATCGCTGTTTTGCGTGCTAGATCAGTGCATTTGCATGCAACGAAGCGAAATTGGCACAGAAACTCCGATTCGGCAAGCACGATCACCATTTATTCGACCTTATGTCAGATTCGACGATTCTTCGTATCAGAAGTGTATTTCTGTGCCGAATCGCTGTTTCGCGTGTTAGATCGGTGCATTTGCATGCAACGAAGCGAAATTGGCACAGAAACTCCGGTGCGGCATGCACGATCACGATTTATTCGAGCTTATGTCAGATTCGACGATTCTTCGTTTCAGAAGTGTATTTCTGTACGGAATCGTTGTTTCGCGTGCTAGATCAGTGCATTTGCATGCAACGAAGCGAAATTGGCACAGAAACTCCGGTGCGGCAAGTACGATCACAATTTATTCGAGCTTATGTCAGATTCGACGATTCTTCGTTTCAGAAGTGTATTTCTGTACGGTATCGCTGTTACGCGTGGTAGATCAGTGAGTTTGCATGCAAATATGCGAAATTGGCACAGAAACTCCGATTCGGCAAGCACGATCACGATTTATTCGAGCTTATGTCAGATTCGACGATTCTTCGTTTCCGAAGTGTATTTCTGTGCGGAATCGTTGTTTCGCGTGCTAGATCAGTGCATTTACATGCAAATATGCGAAATTGGCACAGAAACTCCGATTCGGCAAGCACGATTACGATTTATTCGACCTTATGTCAGATTCGACGATTCTTCGTATCAGAAGTGTATTTCTGTGCGGAATCGCTGTTTCGCGTGTTAGATCAGTGCATTTGCATGCAACGAAGCGAAATTGGCACAGAAACTCCGATTCGGCAAGCACGATCACCATTTATTCGACCTTATGTCAGATTCGACGATTCTTCGTATCAGAAGTGTATTTCTGTGCGGAATCGCTGTTTCGCGTGTTAGATCAGTGCATTTGCATGCAACGAAGCGAAATTGGCACAGAAACTCCGGTGCGGCAAGCAGGATCACGATTTATTCGAGCTTATGTCAGATTCGACGATTCTTCGTTTCAGAAGTGTATTTCTGTGCGGAATCGTTGTTTCGCGTGCTAGATCAGTGCATTTGCATGCAACGAAGCGAAATTGGCACAGAAACTCCGGTGCGGCAAGCACGATCACGATTTATTCGACCTTATGTCAGATTCGACGATTCTTCGTATCAGAAGTGTATTTCTGTGCGGAATCGCTGTTTCGCGTGTTAGATCAGTGCATTTGCATGCAACGAAGCGAAATTGGCACAGAAACTCCGATTCGGCAAGCACGATCACCATTTATTCGACCTTATGTCAGATTCGACGATTCTTCGTTTCAGAAGTGTATTTCTGTGCGGAATCGTTGTTTCGCGTGCTAGATCAGTGCATTTGCATGCAACGAAGCGAAATTGGCACAGAAACTCCGGTGCGGCAAGCACGATCACGATTTATTCGAGCTTATGTCAGATTCGACGATTCTTCGTTTCAGAAGTGTATTTCTGTGCGGAATCGCTGTTTCGCGTGCTAAATCAGTGCATTTGCATGCAAATATGCGAAATTGGCACAGAAACTCCGATTCTGCTGGCACGATCCCGATTTATTCGAGCTTATGTCAGACTCGACGATTCTTCGTTTCAGAAGTGTATTTCAGTACGGAATCGTTGTTTCGCGTGCTAGATCAGTGCATTTGCATGCAAGGAAGCGAAATTGGCACAGAAACTCCGGTGCGGCAAGTACGATCACGATTTATTCGAGCTTATGTCAGATTCGACGATTCTTCGTTTCAGAAGTGTATTTCTGTACGGTATCGCTGTTACGCGTGGTAGATCAGTGAGTTTGCATGCAAATATGCGAAATTGGCACAGAAACTCCGATTCGGCAAGCACGATCACGATTTATTCGAGCTTATGTCAGATTCGACGATTCTTCGTTTCCGAAGTGTATTTCTGTGCGGAATCGTTGTTTCGCGTGCTAGATCAGAGCATTTACATGCAAATATGCGAAATTGGCACAGAAACTCCGATTCGGCAAGCACGATTACGATTTATTCGAGCTTATGTCAGATTCGACGATTCTTCGTTTCAGAAGCGTATTTCTGTGCGGAATCGCTGTTTTGCGTGCTAGATCAGTGCATTTGCATGCAACGAAGCGAAATTGGCACAGAAACTCCGGTGCGGCAAGCACGATCACGATTTATTCGACCTTATGTCAGATTCGACGATTCTTCGTATCAGAAGTGTATTTCTGTGCGGAATCGCTGTTTCGCGTGTTAGATCAGTGCATTTGCATGCAACGAAGCGAAATTGGCACAGAAACTCCGATTCGGCAAGCACGATCACCATTTATTCGACCTTATGTCAGATTCGACGATTCTTCGTATCAGAAGTGTATTTCTGTGCGGAATCGCTGTTTCGCGTGTTAGATCAGTGCATTTGCATGCAACGAAGCGAAATTGGCACAGAAACTCCGGTGCGGCAAGCACGATCACGATTTATTCGACCTTATGTCAGATTCGACGATTCTTCGTATCAGAAGTGTATTTCTGTGCGGAATCGCTGTTTCGCGTGTTAGATCAGTGCATTTGCATGCAACGAAGCGAAATTGGCACAGAAACTCCGGTGCGGCAAGCACGATCACGATTTATTCGAGCTTATGTCAGATTCGACGATTCTTCGTTTCAGAAGTGTATTTCTGTGCGGAATCGTTGTTTCGCGTGCTAGATCAGTGCATTTGCATGCAACGAAGCGAAATTGGCACAGAAACTCCGGTGCGGCAAGCACGATCACGATTTATTCGAGCTTATGTCAGATTCGACGATTCTTCGTTTCAGAAGTGTATTTCTGTACGGTATCGCTGTTACGCGTGGTAGATCAGTGAGTTTGCATGCAAATATGCGAAATTGGCACAGAAACTCCGATTCGGCAAGCACGATCACGATTTATTCGAGCTTATGTCAGATTCGACGATTCTTCGTTTCCGAAGTGTATTTCTGTGCGGAATCGTTGTTTCGCGTGCTAGATCAGTGCATTTACATGCAAATATGCGAAATTGGCACAGAAACTCCGATTCGGCAAGCACGATTACGATTTATTCGAGCTTATGTCAGATTCGACGATTCTTCGTTTCAGAAGCGTATTTCTGTGCGGAATCGCTGTTTTGCGTGCTAGATCAGTGCATTTGCATGCAACGAAGCGAAATTGGCACAGAAACTCCGATTCGGCAAGCACGATCACCATTTATTCGACCTTATGTCAGATTCGACGATTCTTCGTATCAGAAGTGTATTTCTGTGCCGAATCGCTGTTTCGCGTGTTAGATCGGTGCATTTGCATGCAACGAAGCGAAATTGGCACAGAAACTCCGGTGCGGCATGCACGATCACGATTTATTCGAGCTTATGTCAGATTCGACGATTCTTCGTTTCAGAAGTGTATTTCTGTACGGAATCGTTGTTTCGCGTGCTAGATCAGTGCATTTGCATGCAACGAAGCGAAATTGGCACAGAAACTCCGGTGCGGCAAGTACGATCACAATTTATTCGAGCTTATGTCAGATTCGACGATTCTTCGTTTCAGAAGTGTATTTCTGTACGGTATCGCTGTTACGCGTGGTAGATCAGTGAGTTTGCATGCAAATATGCGAAATTGGCACAGAAACTCCGATTCGGCAAGCACGATCACGATTTATTCGAGCTTATGTCAGATTCGACGATTCTTCGTTTCCGAAGTGTATTTCTGTGCGGAATCGTTGTTTCGCGTGCTAGATCAGTGCATTTACATGCAAATATGCGAAATTGGCACAGAAACTCCGATTCGGCAAGCACGATTACGATTTATTCGACCTTATGTCAGATTCGACGATTCTTCGTATCAGAAGTGTATTTCTGTGCGGAATCGCTGTTTCGCGTGTTAGATCAGTGCATTTGCATGCAACGAAGCGAAATTGGCACAGAAACTCCGATTCGGCAAGCACGATCACCATTTATTCGACCTTATGTCAGATTCGACGATTCTTCGTATCAGAAGTGTATTTCTGTGCGGAATCGCTGTTTCGCGTGTTAGATCAGTGCATTTGCATGCAACGAAGCGAAATTGGCACAGAAACTCCGGTGCGGCAAGCAGGATCACGATTTATTCGAGCTTATGTCAGATTCGACGATTCTTCGTTTCAGAAGTGTATTTCTGTGCGGAATCGTTGTTTCGCGTGCTAGATCAGTGCATTTGCATGCAACGAAGCGAAATTGGCACAGAAACTCCGGTGCGGCAAGCACGATCACGATTTATTCGACCTTATGTCAGATTCGACGATTCTTCGTATCAGAAGTGTATTTCTGTGCGGAATCGCTGTTTCGCGTGTTAGATCAGTGCATTTGCATGCAACGAAGCGAAATTGGCACAGAAACTCCGATTCGGCAAGCACGATCACCATTTATTCGACCTTATGTCAGATTCGACGATTCTTCGTTTCAGAAGTGTATTTCTGTGCGGAATCGTTGTTTCGCGTGCTAGATCAGTGCAGTTGCATGCAACGAAGCGAAATTGGCACAGAAACTCCGGTGCGGCAAGCACGATCACGATTTATTCGGGCTTATGTCAGATTCGACGATTCTTCGTTTCAGAAGTGTATTTCTGTGCGGAATCGCTGTTTCGCGTGCTAAATCAGTGCATTTGCATGCAAATATGCGAAATTGGCACCGAAACTCCGATTCTGCTAGCACGATCCCGATTTATTCGAGCTTATGTCAGACTCGACGATTCTTCGTTTCAGAAGTGTATTTCAGTACGGAATCGTTGTTTCGCGTGCTAGATCAGTGCATTTACATGCAACGAAGCGAAATTGGCACAGAAACTCCGATGCGGCAAGCACGATCACGATTTATTCGACCTTATGTTGGATTCGACGATTCTTCATATCAGAAGAGTATTTCAGTACGGAATCGCTGTTTTGCGTTCTAGATCAGAGGGTTTGCATGCAAATATGCGAAAATGGCACAGGAACTCCGATTCGGCAAGCACGTTCACGATTTATTCGAGCTTATGTCAGATTCGACGATTCTTCGTTTCCGAAGTGTATTTCTGTGCGGAATCGTTGTTTCGCGTGCTAGATCAGTGCATTTACATGCAAATATGCGAAATTGGCACAGAAACTCCGATTCGGCAAGCACGATTACGATTTATTCGAGCTTATGTCAGATTCGACGATTCTTCGTTTCAGAAGCGTATTTCTGTGCGGAATCGCTGTTTTGCGTGCTAGATCAGTGCATTTGCATGCAACGAAGCGAAATTGGCACAGAAACTCCGGTGCGGCAAGCACGATCACGATTTATTCGAGCTTATGTCAGATTCGACGATTCTTCGATCTTATGTTGGATTCGACGATTCTTCATATCAGAAGAGTATTTCTGTGCGGAATCGCTGTTTTGCGTGCTAGATCAGTGGGTTTGCATGCAAATATGCGAAATTGGCACAGAAACTCCGATTCGGCAAGCACGATCACCATTTATTCGACCTTATGTCAGATTCGACGATTCTTCGTTTCAGAAGTGTATTTCTGTGCGGAATCGTTGTTTCGCGTGCTAGATCAGTGCATTTACATGCAACGAAGCGAAATTGGCACAGAAACTCCGATGCGGCAAGCACGATCACGATTTATTCGATCTTATGTTGGATTCGACGATTCTTCATATCAGAAGAGTATTTCTGTGCGGAATCGCTGTTTTGCGTGCTAGATCAGTGGGTTTGCATGCAAATATGCGAAATTGGCACAGAAACTCCGATGCGGCAAGCACGATCACGATTTATTCGATCTTATGTTGGATTCGACGATTCTTCATATCAGAAGAGTATTTCTGTGCGGAATCGCTGTTTTGCGTGCTAGATCAGTGGGTTTGCATGCAAATATGCGAAATTGGCACAGAAACTCCGGTGCGGCAAGCACGATCACGATTTATTCGAGCTTTTGTCAGATTCGACGATTCTTCGTTTCAGAAGTGTATTTCTGTGCGGAATCGCTGTTTCGCGTGCTAGATCAGTGCATTTGCATGCAAATATGCGAAATTGGCACAGAAACTCCGATTCGGCAAGCACGATCACCATTTATTCAACCTTATGTCAGATTCGACGATTCTTCGTATCAGAAGTGTATTTCTGTGCGTAATCGCTGTTTCGCGTGCTAGATCAGTGCATTTGCATGCAACGAAGCGAAATTGGCACAGAAACTCCAGTGCGGCAAGCACGATCACGATTTATTCGAGCTTATGTCAGATTCGACGATTCTTCGTTTCAGAAGCGTATTTCTGTGCGGAATCGCTGTTTTGCGTGCTAGATCAGTGCATTTGCATGCAACGAAGCGAAATTGGCACAGAAACTCCGGTGCGGCAAGCACGATCACGATTTATACGACCTTATGTCAGATTCGACGATTCTTCGTATCAGAAGTGTATTTCTGTGCGGAATCGCTGTTTCGCGTGTTAGATCAGTGCATTTGCATGCAACGAAGCGAAATTGGCACAGAAACTCCGGTGCGGCAAGCACGATCACGATTTATTCGAGCTTATGTCAGATTCGACGATTCTTCGTTTCCGAAGTGTATTTCTGTGCGGAATCGTTGTTTCGCGTGCTAGATCAGTGCATTTACATGCAAATATGCGAAATTGGCACAGAAACTCCGATTCGGCAAGCACGATCACGATTTATTCGAGCTTATGTCAGATTCGACGATTCTTCGTTTCCGAAGTGTATTTCTGTGCGGAATCGTTGTTTCGCGTGCTAGATCAGTGCATTTACATGCAAATATGCGAAATTGGCACAGAAACTCCGATTCGGCAAGCACGATTACGATTTATTCGAGCTTATGTCAGATTCGACGATTCTTCGTTTCAGAAGTGTATTTCTGTGCGGAATCGTTGTTTCGCGTGCTAGATCAGTGCATTTGCATGCAACGAAGCGAAATTGGCACAGAAACTCCGGTGCGGCAAGCACGATCACGATTTATTCGAGCTTATGTCAGATTCGACGATTCTTCGTTTCAGAAGTGTATTTCTGTGCGGAATCGCTGTTTCGCGTGCTAAATCAGTGCATTTGCATGCAAATATGCGCAATTGGCACCGAAACTCCGATTCTGCTAGCACGATCCCGATTTATTCGAGCTTATGTCAGACTCGACGATTCTTCGTTTCAGAAGTGTATTTCAGTACGGAATCGTTGTTTCGCGTGCTAGATCAGTGCATTTACATGCAACGAAGCGAAATTGGCACAGAAACTCCGATGCGGCAAGCACGATCACGATTTATTCGATCTTATGTTGGATTCGACGATTCTTCATATCAGAAGAGTATTTCAGTACGGAATCGCTGTTTTGCGTTCTAGATCAGAGGGTTTGCATGCAAATATGCGAAAATGGCACAGGAACTCCGATTCGGCAAGCACGTTCACGATTTATTCGAGCTTATGTCAGATTCGACGATTCTTCGTTTCCGAAGTGTATTTCTGTGCGGAATCGTTGTTTCGCGTGCTAGATCAGTGCATTTACATGCAAATATGCGAAATTGGCACAGAAACTCCGATTCGGCAAGCACGATTACGATTTATTCGAGCTTATGTCAGATTCGACGATTCTTCGTTTCAGAAGCGTATTTCTGTGCGGAATCGCTGTTTTGCGTGCTAGATCAGTGCATTTGCATGCAACGAAGCGAAATTGGCACAGAAACTCCGGTGCGGCAAGCACGATCACGATTTATTCGAGCTTATGTCAGATTCGACGATTCTTCGATCTTATGTTGGATTCGACGATTCTTCATATCAGAAGAGTATTTCTGTGCGGAATCGCTGTTTTGCGTGCTAGATCAGTGGGTTTGCATGCAAATATGCGAAATTGGCACAGAAACTCCGATTCGGCAAGCACGATCACCATTTATTCGACCTTATGTCAGATTCGACGATTCTTCGTTTCAGAAGTGTATTTCTGTGCGGAATCGTTGTTTCGCGTGCTAGATCAGTGCATTTACATGCAACGAAGCGAAATTGGCACAGAAACTCCGATGCGGCAAGCACGATCACGATTTATTCGATCTTATGTTGGATTCGACGATTCTTCATATCAGAAGAGTATTTCTGTGCGGAATCGCTGTTTTGCGTGCTAGATCAGTGGGTTTGCATGCAAATATGCGAAATTGGCACAGAAACTCCGATGCGGCAAGCACGATCACGATTTATTCGATCTTATGTTGGATTCGACGATTCTTCATATCAGAAGAGTATTTCTGTGCGGAATCGCTGTTTTGCGTGCTAGATCAGTGGGTTTGCATGCAAATATGCGAAATTGGCACAGAAACTCCGGTGCGGCAAGCACGATCACGATTTATTCGAGCTTATGTCAGATTCGACGATTCTTCGTTTCAGAAGTGTATTTCTGTGCGGAATCGCTGTTTCGCGTGCTAGATCAGTGCATTTGCATGCAAATATGCGAAATTGGCACAGAAACTCCGATTCGGCAAGCACGATCACCATTTATTCGACCTTATGTCAGATTCGACGATTCTTCGTATCAGAAGTGTATTTCTGTGCGTAATCGCTGTTTCGCGTGCTAGATCAGTGCATTTGCATGCAACGAAGCGAAATTGGCACAGAAACTCCGGTGCGGCAAGCACGATCACGATTTAATCGAGCTTATGTCAGATTCGACGATTCTTCGTTTCCGAAGTGTATTTCTGTGCGGAATCGTTGTTTCGCGTGCTAGATCAGTGCATTTACATGCAAATATGCGAAATTGGCACAGAAACTCCGATTCGGCAAGCACGATCACGATTTATTCGAGCTTATGTCAGATTCGACGATTCTTCGTTTCCGAAGTGTATTTCTGTGCGGAATCGTTGTTTCGCGTGCTAGATCAGTGCATTTACATGCAAATATGCGAAATTGGCACAGAAACTCCGATTCGGCAAGCACGATTACGATTTATTCGAGCTTATGTCAGATTCGACGATTCTTCGTTTCAGAAGCGTATTTCTGTGCGGAATCGCTGTTTTGCGTGCTAGATCAGTGCATTTGCATGCAACGAAGCGAAATTGGCACAGAAACTCCGGTGCGGCAAGCACGATCACGATTTATTCGACCTTATGTCAGATTCGACGATTCTTCGTATCAGAAGTGTATTTCTGTGCGGAATCGCTGTTTCGCGTGTTAGATCAGTGCATTTGCATGCAACGAAGCGAAATTGGCACAGAAACTCCGATTCGGCAAGCACGATCACCATTTATTCGACCTTATGTCAGATTCGACGATTCTTCGTATCAGAAGTGTATTTCTGTGCGGAATCGCTGTTTCGCGTGTTAGATCAGTGCATTTGCATGCAACGAAGCGAAATTGGCACAGAAACTCCGGTGCGGCATGCACGATCACGATTTATTCGAGCTTATGTCAGATTCGACGATTCTTCGTTTCAGAAGTGTATTTCTGTACGGAATCGTTGTTTCGCGTGCTAGATCAGTGCATTTGCATGCAACGAAGCGAAATTGGCACAGAAACTCCGATTCGGCAAGCACGATTACGATTTATTCGAGCTTATGTCAGATTCGACGATTCTTCGTTTCAGAAGCGTATTTCTGTGCGGAATCGCTGTTTTGCGTGCTAGATCAGTGCATTTGCATGCAACGAAGCGAAATTGGCACAGAAACTCCGGTGCGGCAAGCACGATCACGATTTATTCGACCTTATGTCAGATTCGACGATTCTTCGTATCAGAAGTGTATTTCTGTGCGGAATCGCTGTTTCGCGTGTTAGATCAGTGCATTTGCATGCAACGAAGCGAAATTGGCACAGAAACTCCGATTCGGCAAGCACGATCACCATTTATTCGACCTTATGTCAGATTCGACGATTCTTCGTATCAGAAGTGTATTTCTGTGCGGAATCGCTGTTTCGCGTGTTAGATCAGTGCATTTGCATGCAACGAAGCGAAATTGGCACAGAAACTCCGGTGCGGCAAGCACGATCACGATTTATTCGACCTTATGTCAGATTCGACGATTCTTCGTATCAGAAGTGTATTTCTGTGCGGAATCGCTGTTTCGCGTGTTAGATCAGTGCATTTGCATGCAACGAAGCGAAATTGGCACAGAAACTCCGATTCGGCAAGCACGATCACGATTTATTCGAGCTTATGTCAGATTCGACGATTCTTCGTTTCAGAAGTGTATTTCTGTGCGGAATCGCTGTTTCGCGTGTTAGATCAGTGCATTTGCATGCAACGAAGCGAAATTGGCACAGAAACTCCGGTGCGGCAAGCACGATCACGATTTATTCGACCTTATGTCAGATTCGACGATTCTTCGTATCAGAAGTGTATTTCTGTGCGGAATCGCTGTTTCGCGTGTTAGATCAGTGCATTTGCATGCAACGAAGCGAAATTGGCACAGAAACTCCGATACGGCAAGCACGATCACCATTTATTCGACCTTATGTCAGATTCGACGATTCTTCGTATCAGAAGTGTATTTCTGTGCGGAATCGCTGTTTCGCGTGTTAGATCAGTGCATTTGCATGCAACGAAGCGAAATTGGCACAGAAACTCCGGTGCGGCAAGCACGATCACGATTTATTCGAGCTTATGTCAGATTCGACGATTCTTCGTTTCAGAAGTGTATTTCTGTGCGGAATCGTTGTTTCGCGTGCTAGATCAGTGCATTTGCATGCAACGAAGCGAAATTGGCACAGAAACTCCGGTGCGGCAAGCACGATCACGATTTATTCGAGCTTATGTCAGATTCGACGATTCTTCGTTTCAGAAGTGTATTTCTGTACGGTATCGCTGTTACGCGTGGTAGATCAGTGAGTTTGCATGCAAATATGCGAAATTGGCACAGAAACTCCGATTCGGCAAGCACGATCACGATTTATTCGAGCTTATGTCAGATTCGACGATTCTTCGTTTCCGAAGTGTATTTCTGTGCGGAATCGTTGTTTCGCGTGCTAGATCAGTGCATTTACATGCAAATATGCGAAATTGGCACAGAAACTCCGATTCGGCAAGCACGATTACGATTTATTCGAGCTTATGTCAGATTCGACGATTCTTCGTTTCAGAAGCGTATTTCTGTGCGGAATCGCTGTTTTGCGTGCTAGATCAGTGCATTTGCATGCAACGAAGCGAAATTGGCACAGAAACTCCGGTGCGGCAAGCACGATCACGATTTATTCGACCTTATGTCAGATTCGACGATTCTTCGTATCAGAAGTGTATTTCTGTGCGGAATCGCTGTTTCGCGTGTTAGATCAGTGCATTTGCATGCAACGAAGCGAAATTGGCACAGAAACTCCGATTCGGCAAGCACGATCACCATTTATTCGACCTTATGTCAGATTCGACGATTCTTCGTATCAGAAGTGTATTTCTGTGCGGAATCGCTGTTTCGCGTGTTAGATCAGTGCATTTGCATGCAACGAAGCGAAATTGGCACAGAAACTCCGGTGCGGCAAGCACGATCACGATTTATTCGACCTTATGTCAGATTCGACGATTCTTCGTATCAGAAGTGTATTTCTGTGCGGAATCGCTGTTTCGCGTGTTAGATCAGTGCATTTGCATGCAACGAAGCGAAATTGGCACAGAAACTCCGATTCGGCAAGCACGATCACCATTTATTCGACCTTATGTCAGATTCGACGATTCTTCGTTTCAGAAGTGTATTTCTGTGCGGAATCGTTGTTTCGCGTGCTAGATCAGTGCATTTGCATGCAACGAAGCGAAATTGGCACAGAAACTCCGGTGCGGCAAGCACGATCACGATTTATTCGAGCTTATGTCAGATTCGACGATTCTTCGTTTCAGAAGTGTATTTCTGTGCGGAATCGCTGTTTCGCGTGCTAAATCAGTGCATTTGCATGCAAATATGCGAAATTGGCACAGAAACTCCGATTCTGCTAGCACGATCCCGATTTATTCGAGCTTATGTCAGACTCGACGATTCTTCGTTTCAGAAGTGTATTTCAGTACGGAATCGTTGTTTCGCGTGCTAGATCAGTGCATTTGCATGCAACGAAGCGAAATTGGCACAGAAACTCCGGTGCGGCAAGTACGATCACGATTTATTCGAGCTTATGTCAGATTCGACGATTCGTCGTTTCAGAAGTGTATTTCTGTACGGTATCGCTGTTACGCGTGGTAGATCAGTGAGTTTGCATGCAAATATGCGAAATTGGCACAGAAACTCCGATTCGGCAAGCACGATCACGATTTATTCGAGCTTATGTCAGATTCGACGATTCTTCGTTTCCGAAGTGTATTTCTGTGCGGAATCGTTGTTTCGCGTGCTAGATCAGTGCATTTACATGCAAATATACGAAATTGGCACAGAAACTCCGATTCGGCAAGCACGATTACGATTTATTCGAGCTTATGTCAGATTCGACGATTCTTCGTTTCAGAAGCGTATTTCTGTGCGGAATCGCTGTTTTGCGTGCTAGATCAGTGCATTTGCATGCAACGAAGCGAAATTGGCACAGAAACTCCGGTGCGGCAAGCACGATCACGATTTATTCGACCTTATGTCAGATTCGACGATTCTTCATATCAGAAGTGTATTTCTGTGCGGAATCGCTGTTTCGCGTGTTAGATCAGTGCATTTGCATGCAACGAAGCGAAATTGGCACAGAAACTCCGATTCGGCAAGCACGATCACCATTTATTCGACCTTATGTCAGATTCGACGATTCTTCGTATCAGAAGTGTATTTCTGTGCGGAATCGCTGTTTCGCGTGTTAGATCAGTGCATTTGCATGCAACGAAGCGAAATTGGCACAGAAACTCCGGTGCGGCAAGCACGATCACGATTTATTCGACCTTATGTCAGATTCGACGATTCTTCGTATCAGAAGTGTATTTCTGTGCGGAATCGCTGTTTCGCGTGTTAGATCAGTGCATTTGCATGCAACGAAGCGAAATTGGCACAGAAACTCCGATTCGGCAAGCACGATCACCATTTATTCGACCTTATGTCAGATTCGACGATTCTTCGTATCAGAAGTGTATTTCTGTGCGGAATCGCTGTTTCGCGTGTTAGATCAGTGCATTTGCATGCAACGAAGCGAAATTGGCACAGAAACTCCGGTGCGGCAAGCACGATCACGATTTATTCGAGCTTATGTCAGATTCGACGATTCTTCGTTTCAGAAGCGTATTTCTGTGCGGAATCGCTGTTTTGCGTGCTAGATCAGTGCATTTGCATGCAACGAAGCGAAATTGGCACAGAAACTCCGGTGCGGCAAGCACGATCACGATTTATTCGACCTTATGTCTGATTCGACGATTCTTCGTATCAGAAGTGTATTTCTGTGCGGAATCGCTGTTTCGCGTGTTAGATCAGTGCATTTGCATGCAACGAAGCGAAATTGGCACAGAAACTCCGATTCGGCAAGCACGATCACCATTTATTCGACCTTATGTCAGATTCGACGATTCTTCGTTTCAGAAGTGTATTTCTGTGCGGAATCGTTGTTTCGCGTGCTAGATCAGTGCATTTGCATGCAACGAAGCGAAATTGGCACAGAAACTCCGGTGCGGCAAGCACGATCACGATTTATTCGAGCTTATGTCAGATTCGACGATTCTTCGTTTCAGAAGTGTATTTCTGTGCGGAATCGCTGTTTCGCGTGCTAAATCAGTGCATTTGCATGCAAATATGCGAAATTGGCACAGAAACTCCGATTCGGCAAGCACGTTCACGATTTATTCGAGCTTATGTCAGATTCGACGATTCTTCGTTTCCGAAGTGTATTTCTGTGCGGAATCGTTGTTTCGCGTGCTAGATCAGTGCATTTAC